>NC_060143.1:450981124-451283208 GCF_021461385.2 Schistocerca piceifrons | reverse complement strand
CAAGAACGTGGTGTTGACACGACATGCTGTCCACCACCTTGAGCGATGGAGATGTTATTATGGTCCCACTGTTTGGTGTACCTAATGTACTACCAAAATGATAACATGGAATATTACTTCGACATTTCAGTGTCTTGGCTACACTGATTAATACTTCAGGGAAAAGAACTTCAGATTGTCTCACTTGGTGTTGTGCTTCTGTAGAAAGATATGGACTTTCAGTGCAGCTGCGTGCAACCTAATGTGCTACAACCATGAGCAATCCTTCCCTTTCCTATCCTAGTTCTTGGAAAAGAGTAAAAAAAAAAAACTACAGTGCGTGTGCACTTTATGTCATTTGTTAATATGATTTGTACTCATTGCGTATACTTTTTGTGATTTCCTGATATTCTGCACTACAGTGCGTGTGCACTTATGTCATTTGTTAATATGATTTGTATCCATTGCGTATACATTTTGTGATTTGCTGATATATTCTGAACTACAGTGCGTGTGCACTTTACGTCATTTGTTAGTATGATTTGTATCCATTGCGTATACATTTTGTGATTTCCTGATATGTTCTGAACTACAGTGCATGTGCACTTTATGTCATTTGATTTGTACTCATTGCCTATATATTTTGTGATTTCCTGATATGTTCTGTACTACAGTGCGTGAGCACTTTTGCCATTTGTTAATATGTTTTGTACTCATTGTGTATACATTTTGTCATTGCTTGATATGTTCTGTACTCAGTGGATGTGCACAATATTTTATTTCATGTTCTGCACTTATACGTATATATGTATATATTCTTATTTCATGTTCTGCACTTATATATATGTATATATTCTGTGATTGTAAACTTAGTTAATTAAGAAAAATTTGTTGCTCATGGCAAGTCCAATTGACTCACCATCGCTGCCAAATTTTTGCCCCCCCCCCCCCCCCCCCCCCTCAGTGGAGGGTTATTTAAGAGGTATGCGCTATATGCGCTGCCTGCAATAGGCAAGGCATAGGAGAGTCTCTGACCAGAGAGCAGTATGTAGTTAGTTGTTGCTTGTCGCTAGTCGACAGTTCTCGACAGTAGTCTGCGTGAGTCGGCAGTAGTCGACAGTAGTCTTGAGTAGTCGGCAGTAGTCGGCGCGTGTGTGCGCGTGTCTGCGCTTGTCTGCAGTCTGCCCTGGTCGGGGCTCTGGAGGATGAGTATTATTGTAGAAGGTAAAGGGGCAGCCTTGCGCATATCTAGTAATGTACGTTAACTGTCATCCAATTTCTTTTAAAAAGTGCCCCAATAATAATTTTTATAATATAAAGTAATTTTTTAAAAAAAAGAGAGCATTCATTTCAATTTAAAGAATATATCCAATGGTTGATTATTCCTTTCACGAATCACAAAATATATAGGCCAGCATTGCACGGAGCTGTGCCGAAAATTTTTTAGGTAAGAGCAAATATATTCGCAGTTTTTATTGAGGTAAGAATGTTTGCTTTTTTTTTATTCAGAGTACAGGGCCGTGGCGCAGCGCTGCTGTCGTCATAAAATTTACCAGGTTATTGAATTTTTATTTTTTGGTTTAGGAATTTTTCTGTTTCGAACTTAACATTAAATGAGAAAAGAATTTTGTGGGAACATTAAATGTGAATGCATTTGTGCACAGAGATTATAAATGGGAGCCAATTTTGTTCAGAGGTTACAATATTTAAAATTCATTTAATTTAATATTTCTGTGGGGAGGTTACACTTGGTTCATATTTTAATTTAAAAAATTTCTGTGGGGAGGTTACAATGGTGTATTGAATCCTGAATAAAACTAACCTGCTTTTCAGAAAAAAAATATGCTGCATTACTTATTTGAGGCCCCTCGAGTAAGAACCGACATATAGTCAAAGAGACAAGTGAGGCTTTCATGTCTTTCCGATGTGCATGCCGTAAATGCGGAAACGTGAACTTTGACGACGCTATTACCAAATGCTTCAAACGGCACCAACGTACTGTTACTATTTTCTTGGGTGCCGAAGGACAAACACCGGTAGACATCCATCGGGCCGGCCGGTGTGACCGAGCGGCTCTAGGCCCTTCAGTCTGGAACCGCGCGACCGCTACGGTCGCAGGTTCGAATCCTGCCTCGGGCATGGATGTATGTGCTGTCCTTAGGTTAGTTAGCTTTAAGTAGTTTTAAGTTCTAGGGGACTGATGACCACAGATGTTAAGTCCCATGGTGCTCAGAGCCATTTGAATCATTTGAACATCCATCGGAGAATGAAGAATATGTATGGGGCAGCTACTATCGAAAATCACCGTTGTGGAGTGGTGCTATAATGGTAGCTGCTCCTTCAAGATACCGCGCTTCCCCACATTGCAGAATTCGTAAAGCCGAAGTTGCGCCACTTTAAGTGAAAGAGACTCGAGCATCCGCCCTTAGTCCTGATCTCTCCCCATGCGATTGTCACCCCTTCGGTCTCTTAGAAAATGTCTTGATGGCTCGGCGATTCCTGTCGGACGAGGATGTGCACCAGGCAGTTACGGACTTCTTCACACAGCAGGACGTAATGTTTTACCAAAGGAGTATCTTCAACCTGGTACACCTGTGGGATAATTGCCTCAGTTTTCACTGGGATTTTGCCTGATTGCTCTACCGATTCTGGACTGTACGGCCTTCAAAAGGGAACTTTTTGATCTCTCCTTTTAATAGCACCGTAAATTAGACGAATTTAATAAAGTGTGAGTAGTGGATAGCGTACATCCAAATATTAAGAAGAGACTGTGACTAAAACAGGCGAATCTATGTCAGTGCATAATTCATCCCCATAGTGGCAATGTTTCATAGTCAAGGTTATTGTTCAGTATTAAGAAAGGGCCGCAAAATATGTCTATGCGCAGGTGAAGCCTACTGAACGCGTGGTATATAATTTGCAATGACGACTGACGTTAAGGGATTTAGTCCATTTGCATGACTCATATGACTAGTTTTCCAGAACTGTAGCCCTCAGTGGACACAGCTGATTGTGAATAGCTGCTTGCACGGTAACTAACAGGAACATCGACAGTCATACAAAAAAAGCAATCCAGTGTACAGCAATGAGTGGGTGTTGTAGGGGCCTTTGGAGGAGTTATTGGAAGATGCCGGAGCTTCAAGTCAGTTATAAGTAACAGTTAATTTGGGATGAACTACGACAGACTGGTAAAAATTTAAATACCCACGAAACCTTGGATTAGAATAGGTAGCTTCATCAACGAAATAAACGCATGTTACTACTGTTCAAACATGCTACTAGTGTTTAATTAAATATTCGTCTCAGAAAAGGAAAGTGTTGTTCAGTCATACTTTTTATGTCACTTGGTAGTTGGTCAAAGATTTTTGTCGTTGCACATTGAATGTCTTCGTGAGCTACTGACAGGTATAGTAATGAACATCGTGAAGTGTTGGCAGAAGAGCCAACACCGTGTTGCTAGAGGAGGCCGAAATGCACGCCTTTGATCTCACGCAGGCTGGCGTAAGGTCTGGAACAGGTCAGAGAAATAAGACTAGCAAAACAGGAGGTAACTGGTAGAATACTTAACTTTAATCCATAAGTGGTGTACATCGGTCTGACGGTACAGGCATCACAAGTTAAATATCTATTGATAATGGCGCCTTGCTAGGTCGTAACAAATGACGTAGCTGAAGGCTATGCTAACTATCGCCTCGGCAAATGAGAGCGTATTTGTCAGTGAACCTTTCCTAGCAAAGTCGGCTGTACAACTGGGGCGAGTGCTAGTAAGTCTCTCTAGACCTGCCGTGTGGTGGCGCTCGGTCTGCAATCACTGACAGAGGCGACACGCGGGTCCGACTTATACTACCGGACCGCGGCCGATTTAAAGGCTACCACCTAGCAAGTGTGGTGTCTGGCGGTGACACCACACATCGAAGGTCCTTTTTCTCCTCTATTGGAAATGCTGTAGCCATTAGTGTTCTTTTCAGATTGTGATGGATTATTTATGACGAATTCACTAGCGATAATGTACACTTATGACAACAACAAAAAAAACGTTATCGCAACACCAAGAAGAAGTAGTGCACATAAACCTAAGTTGGTAGACGTGTTTCTACATGTGAAAGGTGATGTCTGTTCAGATTTCGTGCCACTCGCATAAGGGTGGCGCTAGTAGCGCCACTATGAGGATGCAAGTCAGGTTTGCTTTAAATACAGGCTTAACTGTCGTGGACGTTAGTTACCTTTGAGACGGGACGTGGCGAGTTGATGTTAATAAAGAATGCTTTTAAGGCGACAAAGACGTCATTATCAACACCTCACTGAGTTTGAACGAGATCATGTAATAGGGCTACGAGAAGCTGGATGTTCCTTCTGAGTACTGCATGAAGATTTGGCAGGAATGCAGCCACTGTACATGATTGCTGGCAGCAGTGGTCACGAGAATGTACGGTCACAAGAACACCGGTCTCCAGACGGCCACGTGGCCCTACCGGGAGAAAGACCGTCGTGTTCGGCGTATGGATCTGGCGCATCGTACTGCATCTGTAGTAGCAGTTGGAGCAGAAGCTGACATTGCAGTGAAACAACGATTTGTTACAAATCTGTTATTTCAAGGACAGCTCCTAGCCAGATGCCCTGTAAGGCGCATTCCAAGGATCCCAAACCACGGTCGTTTGCGCCTTCAATGGTGTCAAGCGAGAGGTTATTGGAGGGCAGAGTGAAGACTCTTGTGTGTTATGATGACAGCTGGTTCTGCCTCGGTGCCAGTGATGGCCGTGTGTAGATTAGGGGGCCAGTTGAGTGCCTGCAACTAATCATCGGATTAATGTATCAGCATTTCATATCTACAATGGCATATCTCGCGCTTACATTAGCCTATGATCCTGCAATGCTAATCACTTAAATATGTTATCTAGACAAACGTATTCGCGAAATTTCGTTACTCTACATTAACCATTTTCTGGCACTGCAAATTTTTCTCGTCAATCTGTATTGTGCAGTCTGAATGACTAATGCCTAACTAGTGACCAGTGGCTTAAAGATAACTGTCAGTGAACTCCACATTTTTGCCCAATCGATACTTTCTTCCCAAGTATTGAATTAGGTCAGAAAATTATACCGTAAATCAATGTGTGCAGATGTTTAAGATATGTGAATATGTTGATTTTTTTTTGGTTCCGAAAAGTAGTTTGAGAAACTCAATGAAGTTTTTCTTCTTTTTAGAGTTTTTATCATTATGTAAACCCAAAAATATCTGTGGATGCTACCATACTAATTGACTCCTTTGCATATGCTACATTAATTGTTGGTGTAATTTTGTTTGTTGTACGGAAATGAACGTACTGTAAATTGTGGTACACTTGCAGAAAACCAATTATTTTTCGCAAAGTGATTATAACAATTCCATCTGTAACCCTATCTCTAATGTAAAAATTCGTAACACTTCCGTCATCTACAAAAATTACCTACTTTCCTCGTTCCATTTTTTTCAGTCTGAGGGTCATTCACATATTCAAAAACCAGGAAATAACTGCAGAATTATTGTTAAAAAATCTATACCGAAAATCCCCTGCTCCATTTGAATTACAATAGGGACCGGAACCGAACATTAAAAACATTAACAACATTAAAAACAATACCGAGAAATTCATCAAAATATTTGGTAAAATAATTGGAATCGTGAAGAAAAGGTAAAGAAGAAAACTATGCGAAAACTATGAAAATTATGACGGTACCAGAAAGCCAATGTACTGCATCACATATCCATTTCACAAAGAAGGAAGCAGCAGTCAGGCCCTATAAAGACAATTTGTTAGGTCGAATGTAGGTGTAAGGTGGACAAATATGAAATGAAGAGAAACTCCGCTACTCAGCATCTACAGCTATCACCAAAATTTATCTCATGTGGAAGAGAATGACGTGCTCGAATACCAAGATCAGTATCAGCCTAGAGGCATCCGCAGAATGGGCAGTCCTGCGTCCAGATGGATATACGAATATGAAATATACTGCCTGACAAAAAAAGTGAAGGTCTCAGAGCGGGAGGAGGAAACGAACTGAAACTTCCCGTTTATAAGGGTACGCAATATTATTTCAGTGCTTGCAAAATTGAATCTAATTTACAAAGAACTTGGCAGTATGAGGCCACATACCAGTCTGACGTTGCATCAGAGCAGGCCTGGATGCAAGCTATGATTCGGCTGCGAAGCCGATGTATTCTCTTCGGAGGCATGGGAGCCCACGACTTCGTTACTTGTCCTTGAAGCCCCGGATAGTGGCTTTGGGACAGAGTTGATGCCCGCAGTTGTCTCAACAGGTCCTACCGCGAAGAGATCTGGGTATTTTACTGGTCACAGGAGTACCTCAGTGTCACGCAGACAGTTTACAGAGACACTTGCTATGTATCGACGAGCATGGTCCTGTTGAAAATGGCATCACGATACTGTCGCATGAGAGGTAACACACAAAGACGATGGCCGGGTAACACATGGGGACGCTGGTTACCGGTAAAGTACCGTTGTACTACCAGAGTTCCCTCAGTCACTACCAACTGTGTCAACCACAATGGCTCCCCACACTATGATGCCAGCAATAACACCTCTGCCCTTTTCCAAAGCAATGTAAGAATTGGACCTCTCGCTATCTCCATCTCGCCGCCATACTTGCCGAAGATAGCCGTCTGGTGTAGTGCGGAACCACGACACATAGCTGAAAAAAATTCTAAGCCATTCAATCCGTGCTTCCCGATCACGCACTACTCCAAATGGACCCATTCCTTTTGGTGTTAACGGGAGCCTACGCATGGGAGGGTAATTCCATAGTCCGGCTCCTTCTATTGTCCCATAGATGATGCGGCATGACACAGACTGTTGACAGGAGTCCATTGATAGTTCTCCGATGGTGGGTGAAGATGTGGTTACGACGTGTTTGGTGCACAATACGGCGATCCTCCCTTGTGGAGTCAGAGTGTCGACCAGAACATTGATGTCGAGTATGCCTGTTCTCATGTTTTAGACAAGATCAACATCAACCACTGTCACATTCGATATTAAGCGATTCGGCCAGCAGACTAAATGGAGAGACATAATAAGGCACATTTCAAAGTCCATCAGTTGCTCAAAACGTGGCATTATACAAGAACGTGGAATCTCCGTGTCCTTTAGAGCAATCACCCAACATCTGATGTTGTTCTCACACCTTACACACCCTACCGGGGCTAGTAACAACACTGAATGCGAACAACACTAATGCACTCACGTGGTTATTCTACCTGTCACAGAGAATAGCAAATCTAATAATTCACAGACCTGTCGATGGTATGCCAGCGGCCTTGCCGCAGTCGTAACACCGGTACCCGTCAACGCTGTGGGGCGGGGCTAGCACTTGGCTGGGTGACCATCCGGTCTGTTAATCGCTGTTGGCAAGCGGGGTGCACACAGCCCTTGTGAGGCAAACTGAGGAACTACTTGATTGAGAAATAGGGGATCCGGTCTCGTAAACTGACATACGGCAGTGAGAGCAGTGTGCTGACCACATGCCCCTCCTCATCCGCATCCGGTGACGCCTGTAGGCTGCGGATGACACGGCCGCCGGTCTGTACCGTTGGGTCTTCATGGACTGTTCAGGCGGAGGTTAGTTTTTTGTCGATGGTACGTGTACAAAGTTACATGTCATCCGAATGTGTTTTCTGGGAGTTTCACGTTTCTGGTCTGGCAGTGTAAACCAGGAAATCCGCAACAGACCTAAAGGATTACAGATTACAGCAAAAAATTGTGATTATGATTACAACGATGATGATCAGTGTGAAATATGGCACGCTTCCCATCGTAGAATATTAACAGCTTAATTAACGTCGCGTCTCGTGTTATGAGCGACTTCATCATCGTGAAAAATATTGGAGGTGACCTTCATCAAGACGCCGTTACGGCAGGTAACAACCAGGATGACAACATGTACATCGTGGCCCTGAAGATGACCACATAAGGTGGTAGCAGAATATAATGATTAACAACAGGAAGCCAACACATACTGAGAAGGTTTTCCACACAGAATTTATTCTGTTTTCTTGGAAATTGATTGATCTTTGGTTGATACAATTAGGAATTAGAGTAAATATTGTCCCAACAGCCATTCCCAGTAAAGTTTTCACTTATCGTAAAACCGTTTTCGGAATGCTAATTCCACACTACGCAAAAATAAGGTATTGTTCATCAGACAACTCGTACCATTATCAGAGGCGCGTGGATGCAAAACTATACTTTTCATCAGTAAGTGATAGTTTTCCCATTCTTGGCCAACAATAATCACTTCTATGCCTGTTTATCGGAAAACGTGCGCAATTAGCAAAGAGAGAATACACATACTGGACGACGTGCAATTGGGCAGGAGAGGGGTGGAAAGGGGGACGGAGGCGTGGAGTCTTTACACCACACTGAATTAACGAATTCAGCTTTTTTTCCCTACACTGAGATACTCTTTTCATCTGTACATAACTATTACACTGAACTTCTTCTATATTTTATCTTTTCTTAGTCTGTCCCCTCTATATTTTCCCTCTCCTTTCGGCACCTACTACAATCTGCAAGTCATTATTTACATTTATACTATTTGCCATCACTTTGGTCTTCGCGTAACTTATCCGTCGGCCGTATTCGGCGCTGTGTGTACCGCCCAGCCCTCTCAATAGTCTCCTAAGTCTTTATTTCGTCAGGGCAGAACTGGCGTGTTATCTGCGAACCTTAGCATTGGTATCTGTTGCCTTTGCACTATTATGCGTTCCGAAATTACCTTTCACCTTCTTCACTGACTCTTCGACAAACAAGTTCTTAAATCCTAAACATGTGTGTATTAACATGTAAAGAGTCTGTGACATAGGGTTAGTTGTTATTTAAAAAAACCAAGGAAGTTACGGGAGTTATAGACAGAGCTGAAGCTCCCTTTGAGGAAGGATCGAGAAGGAAATAAGGTGTGACTTTTTTAAACTGCATCTTTCCGGCATTTGCCTTAAGCGACTTCGGGAAACGTGTAATTTCTAAACCCATATGAGGATTTGAAACTCCGTCCGCCTGAATATTGTTAGCTATATGTTCCCTAGATCATCTGAATGCCGTTTTACAGAAATGATGTGGAACAAAATAATTTTCAGGATATACATACATGATCATTGTTATTATTAATAAAACATTAATTTTTATTCCTACTCACCCAACTACACTTAAAAACAACATTTTCTACAGACTTTTCTGAGCCACTGACATTTTAATAATGGGTAATGTAGATATTTTTTTCTTTTTTTTTCTTTTTTTTCTTTTTTTTTTTTTGCTCTAGTCTTGTGGGTATGGGCATCACCGATTTTCGCAAGTGGGTGAAAATTATTTATGGTGTATCTGATTAACGAATATACAAATTGCGACGGTGCAGTTAAAATGCCTAACTCAGGGAAGAGCCAGCTACCTTATGTAATCCAAGCTGTGATGTGCTAAGAAAATGGTTTCTACTTAAAGATGAGACTACTCTTGAGTTAATTATTTTTCGAAAATTTCGGAAAAATTTGTCGGTAATCAAAATTGGACGATTATTATTTAAGTGTTACTTGTCACCTTTCTTATGAAGAGGTTTAACAATAGCATATTTTAATCTGTAGGGAAAAATCTTCCGTGCCACTGATGCATTACATACACTATGTGATCAAAAGTGTCCGGAAACCACCAAAAACTCAGGTTTTTCCATATTTGTTGCATTGTGGTGCCACCAGCTGCCAGGTACTCCATATCAGCGACCTCAGTAGTCATTAGACATCGTGAGTGAGCAGAATGGGGCGCTCCGCGGAATTCACGGACTGCGAACATTGTCAGGTGATTGGGTGTCACTTGTGTCATACGTCTGTACGCGAGATTTCCACACTCCTAAACATGAAGGGACACGTACAGCACAAAAGCGTACAGGCCGATCTCGTCTGTTGACTGACAGAGACCGCCGACCGTTGAAGAGGATTGTAATGTGTAATAGCAGACATGTATCCAGACCATAACACAGGAATTCCAAACTGCATCAGGAACCACTGCAAGTACTATGAAAGTTAGGCGGGAGGTGAGAAAACTTGGATTTCATGGTCGAGCGGCTGATCAGAAACCACATATCACGCCGGC
Source organism: Schistocerca piceifrons (assembly GCF_021461385.2). Taxonomy (NCBI): domain Eukaryota; kingdom Metazoa; phylum Arthropoda; class Insecta; order Orthoptera; family Acrididae; genus Schistocerca; species Schistocerca piceifrons. Next base: position 451,273,099 of record NC_060143.1, on the reverse strand, counting down.
AAATGCCAAACGACGCCTCGCTTGGTGTAAGGAGCGTTAATATTGGACGATTGAACAGTGGTGGAACGTTGTGTGGCGTGACGAATCACGATACACAATGTGGCAATCCTATGGCAGGTTGTGGGTATGGCGAATGCCCGGTGAACGTCATTTGCCAGCGTGTGTAGTGCCAACAGTAAAATTCGGAGGCGGTGGTGTTATGGTGTGATCGTGCTTTTCATGGTGGGGGCCTGCACCCCTTGTTGTTTTGCGTGGCAGTATCACAGCGCAGGCCTACATTGATGTTTTAAGCACCTTCTTGCTTCCCACTGTTGAAGAGCAATTCGGGGATGGCGACTGCATCTTTCAACACGATCGAGCACCGGTTCATAATGCGTGGCCTCTGGCGGAATGGTAAGCGAAAATAACATCCCTGTAATGGACTGGCCTGCACAGAGTCCTGACTTGAGTGCTATAGAGCTCCTTTGGGACGTTTTGGAACGCCGACTTCGTGCCAGGCCTCTCCGACCGACATCGATGCCTCTCCTCAGTGCAGCACTCCGTAAAGAATGGGCTGCCATTCCCTACGAAACCTTTCAGCACCTGACCGAACGTATGCCTGCGAGAGTGGAAGCTGTCATCAAGGCTAAGGGTTAGCCATCACCATACTGAACTCCAGCGTTACCGATGGAGGGCGCCACGAACTTGTAAGTCATTTTCAGCCAGGTGTCCGGATACTTCTGATGACATAGTGTATATCACTAAGAACGTTACTTATTAACTTGGAACAATATTTCAAAAATCTGTGTTACTTCCATCAACAGACGTGAGATATTTTTTTAGAATTTTTATAATTATTTTAATTTCAGCGAAGAATATTGGTAATGCTTAGTGGCTTACAGTTTTGTGGAATGGCATTTTTGATACATTTTCTTGCTTCTTCAACTGAACCATTTCATCCTATTTTTGATTCTACATTTAGAAACTGATTTTTAAAAGTACTGTATTCAGAAATTGTGAATTCTGAGTTACAGCATCGTAATTTAGTTTAATTGTTATGGTTTCTTGTACATTTACTGGTTATCCTGTCTACCATTTAACAATATCCCATATAGTTTCAATCTTATCATCTGGATTATTAATTTCTGCCATGACACCCGTTCTTCTTGACAGTTTATAGACTTCTCTTAAAAATTACACAGTATTTCTTGTAGTGTGCAAATTATGTTCGATGTTGACTTATTGTAGCCTTTATACAAATTACCTTCTCCCTCTTACATGAGATTTTAATTGCCTTAGTTATCCATAGATTACTTATTTTTAATAGATGTTTTGAATAACTTTTTAGGCAATTAACTTTCAGGTACTGGCATTTCTCACGGTCGTTTCAGTTTCCATATATACGTTTGCAAGTACATCTACGTCCATACTTTCCAAACCGCTGTAAAGTGCATGGCAGAGGGTACTACCTGCCTAGAATGTGTAAGAGTTATTTCCAGTTCCATTCACGTGTGGATTGCGGGAACAACGTCTGCTGAAATGTCTCTGTGCTGGCAGTAACCTTGTCATTGCGGTCCCTGTTGGACATAACGTTGTGTAGTCCTAGAGCATCGACTGCACACCAACCAGTGCAGCACCGCGAAACGGTATCAAGAAGGCGGTGAGTCGCGCACAATTGTGAAGAGTGGGCAGCGCCACACCTTCAGGAAGACAGAACCAGCGCCCCCTGTCAACGCTGACTTAACCAGCCGCCCATCGCTGGTCGGGCCAGTTCGGCCGCAAACTTTGAGAGCCTAATTCTGCGAGTAGTAATAGAGTGCAAATGTAATTGCACGTAGGAGGCACAGGAAGCGCATCAAGCCACGTCAAAACGAGAAGTTATCTTTCTTTCCTTTTTACAAAAAAAGTGTTCTATTAATCTAAAAGTGTTATGTACAAACCATTTTGGATTCATACTACCAGCCATCGCAACTTCTCTCCTTTCTTGTTTGTGTCGGTGCTGACTGCTACAAGAGCCAACACAACAGACTGTAGTGTGTTTCTAGACACCTCAATGAATACTGGTTTTACGGGATAGTTGGCGCCTAACTTCAAGAGTGTTCAAATGTAAATTATTCAGCATTTCCATACAACACTCTCGTGGTTCAACGAAACTTTTCACCATTGGCGCATTTCTCTGTATACATTGAATATCCTCTATTAAGCCTGTCTAATTTGGTTGCCATACAGTTCAGCAGTACTCCGGGATAGACCGCACGAGTGTTTTGTATACAATCTCTTTTGCGGTATGTTTGTACTTCGCAATTAATCGACCAATGAATCTAAATCCTCTACGAACTTCACTTACTACTGGGCGTATGTGATAATTCCATTTCATAGCTTCAGACAGGGCTACGCCTACGTATTTGTGCTACCTGATTGTAATTGCGACTTGTTGATACTAGAGTCATTGGATCGCAATTTTTTCCTTTTGTGACGTACATTTTCAGAATATTTAAAACAGGTTGTCAATCTTCAAATACTACTCCAGTGTAGATAACAGCATCACCTGGAAAATATCAGAGGCTAAAATCTAAATTACAAGATCACCTGCAAAATATCAGAGGCTACAATCAGTATTATTAATGGTATTTAAAACCCGACTTAGCAATAAAAGACCTCCTCGTTGTTACCATATGCGTCTGGTTTTGTTGATTTAAAACATCGTCAGTGGTGGTATTTGTGTCTAATCAAACACTGGATAGAAGCTGATTTTCTGATGTGAAATGTGACAAAATATAGCGCCAGCAGTGTTTGTATATGTACTGTCGGTCAAACTTTCAATATTTTGTCATATATCATGTGAAGAAACGTCCAGTGTCGTTAAACAACTTGTGATCAGGCCAAAAGCATCAGTAACAAACATGTGAGCACCTGGAAAATGTGCAAGCAAACGACAATCCTAGAAGTAAACAGAAATCAGGCGAAAGTGCCACCATTCACGAAGTTTTAAAGTTGCAAAGACCGATTTTAATTAGCTTCAATAATTGTACACACACTACGCTCACAAAATGATGAATTTACTATTAATATTTTCGGCTAGGTTATTAACATGCAACAAGCACAACAAGGGTCTCAACATTCTTCTCTGTGCCACGCTTTAAGTTATGTCTGTGGATGACTGTCCGTCAAAGGTAACATTCTGCGATTTCCCTATCAAAAAATTCTCAAACCTAGCAAAAATTTTGCTTCATGCACAATATCTACATCTGAAACCACTTCTACATACATTCTCTGCAAGACACTGTACGCTACATGACGGAGGATATCTTTAACCACTACCGGTAGTTCCCTCCCTTGTTACTCTCGCAAATGGAACGAGGAAAAAACGACTATTTACACCGTGTGATCAAAAGTATCCGGACACCTGCATGAAAATAACTTACAAGTTCGCGGTGTCCTCCATCGGCAATGCTGGAGTTCAGTATGATGTTGGCCCACCCTTAGCCTTGATGACGAACTCCACTCTCGCAGACATACGCACAGTCAGGTGCTGGAAGGTTTCTTGGGGAATGACAGCCCATTCTTCACGGAGTGCTGCACTGAGGAGAGGTATCGATGTCGGTGGGAGAGGCCTGGCACGAAGTCGGCGCTCCACAACATCCCAAAGGTGTTCTGTAGGGTTCAGGTGAGGACTATGTACAGGCAAGCCCATTACAAGGATGTTATTGTCGTGTAACCACTCCGCCACAGGCCGTGCATTATGAACCGGTGCTCGATCGCGTTGGAAGATGCAATCGCCATCCCCAAAATGCTCTTCAACAGTGGGAAGCAAGAAGGTGCTTAAAACATCAATGTATGCCTGTGCTGTGATAGTGCCACGCAAAACAACAAGGGATGCAAGTCTCCTCCATGAAAAACACGACTACACTATAACACCGCCGCCTCCGAATTTTACTGTTTGCACTACACACGCTGGCAGATGACGTTCAGAGGGCATTCGACATGTCCACACCCTGGCATCGGATCGCCACATTGTGTATCGTGATTCGTCACTCCACCCAACGTTTTTCCACTGTTCAATCGTCCAATGTTTACGCTCCTTACACCAAGCGAGGCGTCGTTTGGCATTTACCGGCTTGTTGTGTGGCTTACGATCAGCCGCTCGACCATGAAATCCAAGTTCTCTCACCTCCCGTAATACTGTCATAGTACTTGCAGTCGATCCTGATGCAGTTTGAAATTCCTGTGTGATGGTATGGATAGATGTCTGGCTATTCACATTACGACCCACTTCAACTGTCGGCGGTATCTGTCAGTCAACAGAAGAAGTCGGCCTGTAGGCTTTTGTGCTGTACGTGTCCCTTCACGTTTTCACTTCACTATTACATCGGAAATAGTGGACCTAGGGATGTTTAGGAGTGTGTAAATGTCTCGTTGGATGTATGACACAAGTGACACCCAATCACCTGCCCATGTTGGAAGTCCATGAAATCAGTGGAGCGCCCCATTCTGCTCTCACAATATCTAATGACTACTGAGGTGGTTGATATGGAATACCTGACAGTAGCTTGCAGCACAATGCACCTAATATGAAAAACGTATGTTTTTGGGGGTGTCCAGATACTTTTGATCACTTAGTATATGTTTCTCTTGTGTTCGCGGTCCTTACGCGAAATGTACGTCGGTGGTAGTACGCGGTAGAAGCGTTCTGTAGTCAGCCGGTTCTCTAAATTTTCCAAGTAGCGTTTTGCAAAAAGAACGTTGTTTTGCATCCGCGCATTTCCGTTTGAGTTTACCAAGTAGGCTTCTTCAAAGTCACGTGTTGACTGAACCTATACATATCTAACAGTACGCCTCTGAATTGCTTAGATGTCTTCGTTTAATCCGGCCTGGTTGGAATCCGAAATACTTTGGAAATCCCCATCTACGGGTCGCACAAGTGTACAGCACACTGTCTCCTTTATACTCTAGATGAGCTACACTTTCCTAAAATTCTCATAATAAACCGAAGACTACCTTTCGCCTTTCCTGCTACTTACCTTGCGTGCTGCTTCCATTTCATACTGCAGCGTTACGGCTCGACATTTAATAGGCGTAATTGTGTCAAGCAGCACATCACTAACACTGTATCCGAACATTACTTTTCCTACTCATCTCTATTCACTTACGTTTATGTACATTCAGGGGAAGTTGCCACTCATCACACCATACAGAAATTCTGTCTACGTCACTATGTATCTTCCTACAGTCACTCAACGACGGTGCTTTCCCCCAACTACAGCGTCTTTAGCAAAGAGCCGCATATTGCTGTTCATCCCACCCATCAGGTCATCTATGTATGCAGTGTGTAAACGGCAACCATTTACAAAAGGAAACAGTCGTGTAGTGGACAGTTTCATATTAGACGATTGGAGGCTGTCAAGCTGGGGAAACAACCTCAAATTGACCTCCAAAGGCCACCTCTGAAGCCGCGCTAAAATTTTAATACCCTTTGGCTCTCTTATGCCACCGGCTTTCGTTATCATTTGCAAGTTTATGGTGTCCTGAGTATAGCACGGGCCACCAGGCAGCACCACAGGCGTCGATAGATCGACAACCCATTCCATAGAGGGCTTATAGCTCAGCGACCGCCGCACTAAGTAGTTGCAAAAAAAATGGTTCAAATGGCTCTGAGCACTATGGGACTTAACATCTATGGTCATCAGTCCCCTAGAACTTAGAACTACTTAAACCTAACTAACCTAAGGACATCACACAACACCCAGCCATCACGAGGCAGAGAAAATCCCTGACCCCGCCGGGAATCGAACCCGGGCGCGGGGAGCGAGAACGCTACCGCACTACCACGAGATGCGGGCTAAGTAGTTGCAGGTGCGGCGCCGCCAGAGAAGTGATATGCACCGGCGCCACAGTAGAGCGGGCTGTTCCAAATCAGCTCGACTACCGAGAAGACCGCCTTCTGCTTGTGATCTTCGTGCCGCGTCTTCTTATTCTAGCGAGTCCACACAAGTCCATCTGAGGTAGACATTCTTGTGCATAATAACTGTTTACTATCCAGCCTTAGCTTCTGGAATATTAGTTTAACTCCAGGATCAGCTGTCTCAGCCGATTTGTACGAAGTTGAGTATTCGTCAGTAAATGTGCTTGGCGCTAATCATTATCAGTGTTTCAGTGTTTTCCTCTCAGAGCGTTTCTATCAGCGTGCTTCAAACAGTTCAGGGTGGCGACGAGGGGAGCCAACATCGCACTAGTATCGCTGTACATAGTAACACGCGATATCAGCTCAGTTCTCAACACCGCGGGCAATCGCCACTGGAGATCTAAATGCAAAACACCTCTACTGGAATTCACGAATACGTATCTCAAACGGCAAGAAACTATACGAGTATGCACTAGGCCGAAACTACATCATACTTGGGCGGACATTCCCACGTGCGTGCTTGCACAGGCCCGACACAGTCCAGACGTGTGGAACATAGCTCTCATCATGGGCATCGTATGCACACTCGAGCTTATGGTTGAAAACGGTCTGGACTCAGACCATATGCCTTTAACACTACACACAGATCACGCAGAATACTGAACTACAAGCACGCGACACCCACGATATCAACAACACGCATCAAATAGATGAGGCGTTGGAGGGTCTTACTACTGCTGTCCAATACGCGATGACTGACGCCATTCCACGAACAACACCAAACCGACGGTTCTGGCCCAGGAAATCCTGAGCCTTATCTCAATGAGAGATCGCCTCAGGAAATAATGGCAGTATACCAGGCGCCCGTTCTATAAACTGCACGTGAACAGACTCCAGAGTGTAATAGGGGATAAACTATTAACATTTCTAAACGAACAATGGGGGCAGAAACTCGCAGGGCTAGATACCACACGTCGTGTGGAAGCTAACGAGACACTTCACCAGGAAGAAACATTACAATCCCATGCAACAGAGACCAGGCGGCCCAACCTACTCCGGTGATGGAGAAGGCAGAGCTTAATGGTCGCAACACTTGCAGCGTATTTCATTCCTTCAGATCTAGTATTCACACTTGAAACGGACCAGGAAGTTACACAAATTGTAACCCAGCCCCCGCGCGATGAAATCAGACGTACTAGCACAAACGACATTACTTGGGCTATCAAGCATACCAATGCTAGACAAGCCCCTGAGTCTGATGGCATTCAAAACCGTGTCCTTCAGGAGTTTATGGATAGAGCCTTAGGATACCTAGCACACGTAATGAATGCCATCTTAAAACACCAACACTTCCTTGACTTTTGGAGGGCGGCCAAGGTCCTGGCGTTCAGGAAGCCAGGGAAAGACCACTCTCTCCCACAAAATTACCGATCCATCAGTCTGCTGTGGATCGCTCAGCAAGATTGTTGAGAAGGTAATACTTAAACGTATCATTAGGCACTGCATCACCAAAGACACCCTAAGACCGGAGCAGTTCGGCTTTAGGAATCACCACTCAACAACACAGCAACTCCTCCGCGTAGTCGAACATGTAACACACGGCTAACAAACAAAGCCACGGGGCAGTGTTCCTGGACATCGAAAAAGCTTTTGATTGTCTCTGGCACAACGGCCTTATACGCAAACTAAGCGAGGCCGGTTTCCCCGACGGACTCGTACGTCTCATATACTCATATCTCACGAACAGATGTTTTAACGCCGACGTGCAGGGTAAGCAACCGAAACAACACGGTATCCAAGCTGGAGTACCTCCAGGAATCATCCTGGGGCCCGTCTTCTTCAACCTGTACATTAATGACTTCCCAGCAACACAAAACACGACGTTAGTCATATACGCGGATGACACAGCTATCCTTGAGCAAGATTGGAAACCGTCGAACATAAATTCACGAATACAGACTGAACTCGGAACTGGCGAGCCTTGGTTGGAACGATGGAGTATTAAAGTGAACGTCTAAAAGTGCGAAGCAGTTCTGTTCACACGCAGACCGAAGCTACTGCGCAAACATCATCACTGTCGACAGGTAACACTACACGCATGTTCAATACGCTTTCGAGAGAAAGTAAGATACCTGGTGTCTGGTTCGACCGGAAACTTACATGGGGGGGGGGGGGGGCACACTGATTACGCGAGGCTTAAACAACTCTACCCAATACTCAAGTACACTGAAAGTACACTGAATAGGTGGGTGTCGAAGTCCATATACATGATTAGATAACTGATGATGTACGCAGTTCCCGTCTGGGGATACGCAGCTCCTACACGCCTGCGCCATCTGCAGATCATACAGAACAATGTGCTACGCGTCATTAACAACGCTCCACGCTACACACGCACGCTACACACGAACCATGGATCTTCACAATGAATACCGCCTTGAAACCCTCAAGGATGTATTCAAAAAACACGCAACACGACTGTACAGGAACTCGAGAAACTCGAACAATCCTTTCATCCTTACTCTGGGAAACTAGCTAGGGCATAACCACCTATGGCAAGCTAACATACATCCAAAAGCGACAACATCGGCTAGCCCTGCATAACAGCAACGTTGACTGGATAGGCCAGCTGCTATTAAAGGCGACCAACAGGCTACAGCAGGGAAACCGGAAAGCTCGCACACTGACGCACAAACAAACCGCCAACATTACCCTACACTGTGAATCTGATATATGACCTATAGGACACAAAACGATGATGAACTTAACTGTTACAGGTATCCTGACGCTGGCCGAGAAGTCAACACCGGCAGCCAGCGACAGCCGCCGAGTAACACCACCGCACAACGACAAGGTATCGACCTGCATGATACCCACTACTAACAGTCTTCATCTGACTGGGAATTAATTACATGTGGTGTTCCTCAAGGATCTATTTTGGGTCCATTGCTTTTTCTTGTGTACAATAATCACCTCTCATCTGTTATATTACCAGATGCTGAGTTTGTTTTGTTTGCAGATGATGCAAACATTGCAATAAGTAGCTAGTCAAGTACAGATTTAGAAATAGCTGCTAATCAAATTTTCACTGATATTAATAAGTGGTTTAAAGCTAATTCATTGTCATCAAACTTTGAGAAGACGCGCTATATGCAGTTCAGAACTTGTAAGAAATGTCCTTCCAGCTGGTGTATAACATATGAAGACATGTAGATCGAAGAAGTTGACAGTGTTAAATTCTGGTATTACAACTCGATAATAAATTCAACTGGGAAGGGCATACCACAGAATTGCTTAAGCGCCTAAACAAGTCTGTATTTGCCGTGAGGATGATGTCAGATGTAGGAGATATAAATATAAAGAAGACTTGCATACTTTGCTTACTTTCATTCTATTATGTCATACGAGATCATATTCTGGGGCAACTCATGAAACCGAGCAAAGTTCTTAGGGTGACAAAGCGTGTTATAAGAACCATTTGCGGTGTAAATCCAAGAACATCATGTAGAAACCTGTTCAAGGAACTTTGTATTCTAACCACTGCTTCTCAGTGTATTTATTCCTTAATGAAATTTGTTGCAAGTAATACGTCTCTGTTTGCAACCAATAGCTCAATACGTAGTATCAATACTAGGAATAAGAACAATCTACACAGAAACCTAAACTCACTTGCCTTGGTCCAAAAAGGGGTCCAATATTCAGGAACACACATTTTCAATAAATTGCCAGCAACCATTAAAATCTTGGTTTGAGATAAAGCACGGTTTAAACAGAGTTTGAAAGGCTTTTTAATAGGTAACTCTTTCTACTCCATAGATGGATATCTTAACAGAGACTGTTAAGCCACCTTAAGTAAAAATATCTGTTAGATTTCAGTTTTGGCAGCACCTGGTCACAACAGCCGAGATTAGGTATTTTGTGTATGATAAATTTATTAATAGTGCATAACAGTGTTTCATTCGGAAAGGATGTTAATTCTGTAAATATTAGCTGTTCCAGTTTACCGCATTGTATTCACCTATTTCGACAATCTCCTGACAAATGATCAGGGTAGTATGTGTTACATTCAAATGTTTTATGTTTTTATGCTGTATTTTCTGACATGTTCCACACCCACGAGAATCATCTCAGTTTTTGGTTTTATGGAACGAAAACTAAATATAACCTGATCTAATCCAATCTATATAAAGCATACCCTTGCATGACCTGTCGCAGGCAGCAAGAAAACTGCTACTGCTCTTACAACCCGACCCAAAAATCGCAGAAGTTTTTTTCCCTTGGCTCTTGCCTTGCCACTTTTTTTCCTCTGTCCTCTGCTACTGTTCGTTCAACATTCTACCCAATCTATCTCCAGATGAGCGCGTATTAATGACACAATGAAGGTTTTCACGACCGGATGTTTCAGCTGCCGAAAATTCTTTCGGATATATGGCCGTGGTCCATGGAACTCTTCTATCCCTGACGTTTCGTCCATAGCTACATTGGACATCTTCGGAGGTGCTCCTGGTTGTGGGTATTAATGGTTAATCTTAACCAGACGTACGCAGACATCGCAATACGTGCGTCCTGCGACACTTCACTTTAGTGAAAACTAACCCTTATGCAGAGATGGCAGTAGATCTTTTGTGTTGGCCATCATGCCGGTGTGGGAGTGGAGGGGCTCCACCTCTTTCCGACGAGTAAGATCTCCTTCTGTGGTTTTACCAAAAGTAAAGTTAACCTTTCCTGCGAGAGTAATAAAAGAAAAGACATTTGAACACGTTATGCCTGAACTAATTACATTTCCAATTCGATCTAAACTTTATTCTTATAAGCACAGTAGTGTCGTAATAAGAAGCCTACGGAAGCAAAATCAATTTTTTTTCCCAACCGATTGGCGTCTTCCAGCAGCGCAACATTTTTGCCTATTCTGCTCGGACACTGAGATGCCATCTTACCAGCGTGGGAAAGTCCATTGCTTTCTCTCGTAAATTTTGGGTACCCAATAGAATTGATTGGGTCCGCTACCATGCTTGAAGTGAAGAAGCCGGCCAATCGATGGGATACTGCTCCATCCCATTAACAAACTCTTATTTTTATCTACGCCAAGAGTGGGAGTTTTCTGCAGCGTTTCCCCAGTCTTTCACGATATAAATGATATTCTCGACTATCATATTGCCAACGTCACTGATTGTTTCCCTCCCCATGGAGGCTTTTCTTTTTTTAAGTAGAGAGTTGTGGAAGCAGATCTGACCTTTGATGCAGACGGACACACAAATTGCTGATTTCGGGGGAATGTAAGTGCCACAATTGCGGTCGCCAGGTCCATGTTCTGAGTAACTTACTTTGCCACCCAGTCTGAGTTACTTAATTTGATTATACAGTTTGTGTTAGCTATTTGCATCATCAACTTTGATTTCGCCAGCTGCCCGGATGAGCAGACGTAGCTGCGCTACCTACATATTGTTTTTCACACTTTTTGGTAAGTCCCCACAGTACTGACGTTATTTTGTAATTTTATTTGAGTCTTTGAGAGTAGATCAGTTCTCTCTTGTATCCAATCGTTTGACACTTACCGCTAGCTAGAGATTTGTGATCAATGCAACCTAATGCCTTCTGTACATAGGACAAGGCAGCCGACGTCGATGTGAACGAAAACGCTAAAATGTTTTTCGGAAAAAAAATTTGGCTCCCCTCAGCAGGTGGCATCCGCGGCGTGACAGACTACCTCACCCCTCCTCCCTCCTCCCCCTCGCAATGCCAGCGCATCTGCACTGTATCTTTATCACCGGCCTTTGCGTCCGTAGAATTATTGTATGAGTGGTGTCTATTGCATAGCCTCAATGCCGTGTGCAGCTGAAAGTCATCATTTCCTTCCTATCTCTTTCCCATCCCGTTTCCTTTCCATTTCTTTAATTACAATTATTCATGTATATGGCCCACAATTATCCATGTATACGGCCCACCTGCTTCATTGCGAATGGAGTTTGTTCCGTCGGACATTACTTTACTGCAATATTGCTATTACATTTTCTGTGCTGTACGTGTGTGTGTGTGTGTGTGTGTGTGTGTGTGTGTGTGTGTGTGTGTGCGTGTGAGTGCGCGCGCGCGTGGGCGCGTGTTTGCACAGTCAGAAATAATATTTATAAAATACTTATGTACCCCAAAAAGACCAGAAAGTTTTTCGCATGAATAAATAAATTCTGAATTGCCATCGAGCAGGCGATCAGGCAGTGACATAGAAAGTATCCTTGCATTTCGTTGGTTCGTGTTCTTTAGCATGTTCATTGACTCGACCTAAGTCACTATTGTGATAGAGTGAACTGACATTTACATAGCGAATTTACACAAGATGCTTCAGTTAAATGAATAAGAAAGTGTCAGAGGCTTTTACAGAACACGGAGGTGAGTACAAGATATTTCAGATATAGCGAGATGCCAGACAGCTGCACACCACTTCGTAACTCCATGCCTGTATCTATTATGCGACATCGGTTACGTCACGATTTTGTGAAGTCTTTAATCGATAATATATATAAACTGACATAATAAACTGATAATTAATTGTAACAAATTGTACCAAGAAAAACGTATTTTTGATGAATCTTTAATGTACTGTTGTTCTGAAACGGCATAATTTTATAATCATGCATACGATAATAGCCAAATATAAAAATTCTTTGATTAAATTACCAATGCCAATTTTCCCGTCATTTCATTACAACGAATTGTACCAATGACGACGCGGTTTATTCAAAGTGCTGGTGCTTTGAAACGACATATATTCATAAGACGTAACTAGTAGCAATCAAATCTGCCAAATATAAGTTTCAACTGAAACCGACGAAATGCAGTATGGCGTCTCCGAAATGCTGCTAGTGACGTAGAGTGCGTTCTTGCCTCTCACTGACCAATAATGTCGATGTGTGTTGCCGAAATATTGCACCATTTATTTCCTGTTTCACGTGCGGATGAGCTTGATGAGCATAACTGGAACTAACGTCACAAAACTCGTACATCTACTCGTCCACAACAACTTTCTTGTACGAAGGCAGACTAAATGTGGGCCAATACCAAAGAGTACTCTCTGTAAAACCTGACTGGGATTCCATCCGGATTTGCCGACTTATTTGTTTTCAACTCTTTGAGTTGATTCTCAATGTCAAGAATATCTATTTCTGTATCGTCGTATTGGGAGTCATTGCGACGGTCAAACGATGGTATGTCTGTACGATCCTCCTGCGCGAATGATCGAAGTTCTGTTAATAAGCGTTAGCGTGGTACTGAGTCAAATGATTATAGGAACTCAGTAAATACTATTTCTACGACATTTGCATGATCAGAGGTTTCTGGATTTCATGTAGGGAAAGAGCCAGTTGGGTTTCGCATGACCGATTTTTTAAAATCTTTTTTGTTGACGGGGAGTAAGTCATTATGTTAGATACCGAATTATAGTGAGCATATCCTTATTATCGCTTTTTGACGGTCAATAATAAGGGATCACCTGCTGTTAAAAGACTCTATTTACCCAGTTCGGGGTTGCTCAAGGAAATCACATTTGTAATGAAAGCACAACTTATAGATTGTGTATTGAGAGTATATTACTTGATAACGATATTATTTCACTTGTCCTCGCATGACCGTAGCCGAAAGCACGCGATGACGTTGCAGTAAACAGAGTGGTGACTAAGGGAAACACATTGCACTGTGAACGATTTCAGGCCAGTTGTGCGTATACTATCAAGTGTTTCAGCGTGTCCTATAAAAAGTCGCGATAAGCCGAACGAAGCGCCCTGATTCTCAGGTGCAATAATACTTTAGTCGACTAATTAGTGAATTAATTGACGAACATTCCGAGAAGAAGAACTTAATACAGATTAACGAGGCAAATGATATCTACCGTAACACTGATGCTCAACTCACTGCATACTATCGTTACAATAACTAGTTATCATAAGATGTCATCATGTCGCATGGTTCTAGGGGCGTTGGGATGTTGCACTAAAAGTCGACCGACTAATATGAACAACATTAGTACGAGAAAACAGAGTAAACATAAAAATAATACTAAATCCCAAGGAAAAGTAAGAAGCACAGTAGTGGGTAAATAAAAGGAATTCATTAATACACTCGATATGAGCAACAAATGATGGGAAGAGAACAGAAGGGACATTGTGTGATGGGCAAGAAACAGTCCTACCTCATGCAGATCAGAACCGGAGACGTTCAGCATCGGGGAACGTATAATTAACGTACAGAGCAAAGACACACTATCAGCCACTTAAGTATTACACCATCACATACATAGCAAAATATCCTCAGTCTCGGATTTGAACCCCACACTCGCTTAAATTTTGAATAAAAATAATCAGCAAAGGCGGCCGAAGACATCCAGCATAAGAGGTTACCCTTATTCTGCCTATGGCCTTACCAAAGAGGGCGGAGGAGCGTAAAGGGGTTCAGAGCACTCTCTTGCCCTTGGGGTGGAAAACTGCCTCTAAAGACGGAAGAATCAGCATTGGTCTACGGCATGAGAATGCAGAAGGCATTAGAAACCAATACGTTAAAGACAAATTATGTGTATTTACAAGACATATGGCATGTAACTGAAAAAGTGTCATAGTGATCTCCTCAGAGGCAAAAGATTCCAGTACAGTTCAGATCTCCGGGAGGTGACTGCCAAGGGGGAGGCGACCATGAGAAAAAGACTGGATAACCAATGATAGGATAACGTTCTATGACTCGAGACATAGAACGTCAGAAGTTTGAGCGTGGCAGGGAAGCTAGAAAATCTGAAAAGGAAAATGCTAAGGCTCAACCTCGATGTAGCGTGGAGTCAGTGAAGGGAAATTTAAAGAAAACAAGGGTTTCTGGCCAGATGAGTATAGGGTAATATCAACGGCAGCAGAAAATGTATAATGGCAGTGAGGTTTGTTATAAATAGGAGTATTGTGCAGAGAGTGGGTTCTGTGATCAGTTCAGTAATAGGGCTGTGCTCATCACAGTTGACAGCAACCCAACACCGACAACGATGGTTCAGGTATAGGTGCTGACGTCGCAAACCGAAGATGAAGAGAAAGAGAACGTATATGTAGGTATTGAAAGAGTAGTTCAGTCCGTAATGGTAGATGAAAAGCTAAAGTTATGGGGGATTGGAATGCGGTTGTAGGAGAAGGAGTAGAAGAAAGGCATACGAGAGAATACGGGTTTGCTACTATGAATGAGAGAGGGGAAAAACTAATGGTGGTCTACAATAAATTTCAGCTAATAATAGTGAATACTCAGTTCAAGAATCACAAGAGAAGGAGCTATACTTGGAAAAGGTAGAAAGATACGTGAAAATTTCAGTTAGATTACATCATGGCCAGGCAGAGATTGCGAAGTCAGATACTGAATTGTAAGGCGTACCCAGGAGCAGATAGAGACTCAAATCACATTTCAGTAGTGATGAAGACTAAGCTAAGGTTTAAGAGACTAGTCAGGAAGAATGCCGGCCGGAGTGGCCGAGTGGTTCTAGGCGCTACAGTCTGGAACCGCGCGACCGCTACGGTCGCAGGTTCGAATCCTGCCTCGGGCTTGGAGGTGTGTGATGTCCTTAGGTTAGTTAGGTTTAAGTAGTTCTAAGTTCTAGGGGACTGATGACCTCAGAAGTTAAGTCTCATAGTACTCAGAGCCATTTGAACCATTTTTTTTTTTTCAGGAAGAATTATTGCGCAAACAAGTGGAAGCACTAAGGAATGAAGAGATGCGCACGAAGTTCTCTGAGGTTATAGATACTGCGATAAGGAATAGCTCAGCAGGGAGTTCAGCTGAAGAGGAATGGACTTCTCTAAAGAGCGCAATTACAGAAGTTGTACAGAAGAACATAGATACAAAGAAGGTAGCTGCGAAGAAACAATAGGCAGTTCATAAAATAACTCAGTTGATCGACGAAAGAAGCAACTATGAAAATATTGCTTCAAATTCAGGAGTACAGAAATGCAAGTCACTTAGGGTTGTGAGACAGGCTTGTGTCTTACTCCCACAACTGTACAACATCTATGCAGAACATGTCAGTAGCAAAGCTCTTGATGGTTGGACCAATGGCATCTCAATTGGTGGGGGAACTATCAACAATCTCCGTTTTGCTGATGACACTGTGCTTTTAGCCAACTGCGAAGATGAACCTGCTGAGCTACTAACAAGAATAAAGGACACTAGTCTAGCATATGGTTTAGACATCAACCTCAGCAAGTCTAAACTCATGATAACTGATCGACAAGAACAGATCCAGACCACAGGTCGATTAAAGGAACTAGAAGTCGTGCATTCCTTCATCTATCTTAGGTCAACCATCTGCAGCACTGGAAGTTGCGAAGATGAGTAAAGAAGACGGATCATGCTAGGGTGAGTGTGTATGAAGAAGCTCACCAAGATCTGGCAGAGCACAGCAATAACAAATAGCACAAAGATCCGGCTAGTTGAAACACTCTTCTTTTATGGTTGAGAAACATGGACACTCAAGGCCAGAGACAAACAGCGCATTGATGCGTTTGAGCTTTGGTGCTGGCGTAGGATGCTACGCATAAAATAGACCGAAAGAAGAACAAATGTTTCCATTATTGAACAACTCGTTATCTCCAGACGTCTTTCTTTTCGAGTCACCGAAAAAATTCTCCATTTCTTTGGCCTTATTGTGAGAAGAGATGTAGAAATCTAGAGAAAATAATCAGGCAAGGAAAGATCGAGGGCACGAGACCAAGAGGAAGAGCAGCTAACAGATGGATAGATCAAATCAGGAAGATGTCCGGTCTACCTCTTCAGCAGGCACTAAGAAACGCTGGCAACAGTCCGCGATGGAGACGCTTGGTTCATGGGGTCACGACGCTCAGCAATGAGCGCAGCGACTTATGATGATGATGAGGGATGAAATAAATAGAAAGTGCAGGGAAGAAACGGTGAAATGGTTACGTGAAACTTGTGAAGAAATCGAAAAAGAAATGATTGTCGGAAGGACTGATTCAGCGTACAGAGAAGTCGAAACAACCTTCTGTGAAATTAAAAGGAAGAACGGTAACATTAAGAGTGCAACGGGGAATCATCTGCTAAATGCAGAGGAGAGAACAGATAGGTGGAGAGAGTACACTGAAGGCCTCTACGAGGGAGAAGACGTGTCTGATGTGATAGAAGAAGGAACAGAAGTCGAAGAAACAGTGGATCCAGTAGTACAATCAGAATTTAAAAGAGCTTTAAAAGACTTAAGATCGAATAAGGCAGTGGGGAAAGATAACATTCCGTCAGAATTTCTAAAATACGAGGGTTGGAACTTTAACAGTGGGAACTACTTATTTACAGCTCGTACAAAATAGGTACGTATTTCAGAGTTTTACTGACCTTCAAAGTAGTCACCAGCATTGTGTATAACCCGTTGCCAGCGATGTTGAAGTCGTAGGATACTTTTAGCAGTGACAGTTGTGTTGACAGTTCGAGCGGCGCGGTCTATTGCCCGACGAATTTGTAGCAGTTCTGAAGCGAATGCCGTGAAGTGTTTCCTTCAGTTTATAAATCGAGTTGAACTAACGCGGGCTTAAGTCAGGGGAGTGCAGTAGGTGGTATAGCACATAGCAGCCCCATCAGTCAAACAAATCAGTGACAGCTTGCACTGTACGTGCTTGAGCATTGTCCTGCAAAATGATGGTCAGATGCTGCAGAAAGTGTCATCACTTCTGTCTCTATGCTGTTCATTTTTGGAACACAACCTACGGCCAGGGATGGTAGGAGGTCTGTTAAGACTACATGGAATAACCTCCATGGTACTAGAGGAAGGTAAAAACTGTAGAGGGAAACAGAGATTGGAATCCATCCAGCAAATAATTGGGGACATAGGTTGCAAGTGCTACTTTGAGATGAAGAGGTTGGCACAGGAGAGTAATTCTTCGTGGGCAGCATCAATGTTTCATACGCTATTAGCAGCGCAAAAGCGGTGATAAGTATTGTGACCAGGTGGAACTAGTTTCGTCTGCCCCAACTGTGGGTTCGTTGATTGCTCTGGAAGATGGCTACTCATACTAGAGATGTGAAACTTTAGTTCACTTTATTACATAAATGAATAAAAGATTTACTTAACCTTGACACACTTCTTTGCCAGAGGAGTACTGGATAATGTACAACTATCATTGACTAGCAAAGCTTCACTTGATGCACTAAAACTGTTCTTTTGAGGTATAACATTCCACATTTAGATGAATAAGTCCATCAGAAATTTTAGCTATCAGAATGGTTCAAATGGCTCTTAGCACTATGCGACTTAACTTCTGAGGGCATCAGTCGCCTAGAACTTAGAACTACTTAAACCTAACGAACCTAAGGACATCACACACATCCATGCCCGAGGCAAGATTCGAACCTGCGACCGTAGCGGTCGCTTTTAGCTATCACATTGGTCCTATATTATGATGTTGACTCCTTCAGATGAGGTCACGAATTGTCGCAGAGCTTTCGCTAGCTTTGCTGACTACTGAGCTCAGCGTGAGGGAGCTGCTATGCTGAGACACACGGTGTTGTCTTCTAAAGCACTTCCCACATATCGTTGCAGATAAGTGGCCTTAGGATAGATTCGCGTTGCCGACTTTGTTGTGGCACCGTGATCTCAGGGCGAAACCACAACAAGGGCATGATCAGTATATAAGGCTAGGTGTGCGACATTATGTTGCAAGTCAAACACCTCATTATTAATGTATCTACAGGGTGTTTCAAAAATGACCGGTATATTTGAAACGGCAATAAAAACTAAACGAGCAGCGATAGAAATACACCGTTTGTTGCAATATGCTTGGGACAACAGTACATTTTCAGGCGGACAAACTTTCGAAATTACAGTAGTTACAATTTTCATAAACAGATGGCGCTGCAAGTGATGTGAAAGATATAGACGACAACGCAGTCTGTGGGTGCGCCATTCTGTACGTCGTCTGTCTGCGGTAAGCGTGTGCTGTTCACAACGTGCAAGTGTGCTGTAGACAACATGGTTTATTCCTTAGAACAGAGGATTTTTCTGGTGTTGGAATTCCACCGCCTAGAACACACTGTTGTTGCAACAAGAAGAAGTATTCAGCGGAGGTTTAATGTAACCAAAGGACCGAAAAGCGATACAATGAAGGATCTGTTTGAAAAATTTCAACGGACTGGGAACGTGACGGATGAACGTGCTGGAAAGGTAGGGCGCCCGCGTACGGCAACCACAGAGGGCAACGCGCAGCTAGTGCAGCAGGTGATCCAACAGCGGCCTCGGGTTTCCGTTCGCCGTGTTGCAGCTGCGGTCCAAATGACGCCAACGTCCACGTATCGTCTCATGCGCCAGAGTTTACACCTCTATCCATACAAAATTCAAACGCGGCAACCCCTCAGCGCCGCTACCATTGCTGCACGAGAGACATTCGCTAACGATATAGTGCACAGGATTGATGACGGCGATATGCATGTGGGCAGTATTTAGTTTACTGACGAAGCTTATTTTTACCTGGACGGCTTCGTCAATAAACAGAACTGGCGCATATGGGGAACCGAAAAGCCCCATGTTGCAGTCCCATCGTCCCTGCATTCTCAAAAAGTACTGGTCTGGGCCGCCATTTCTTGCAAAGGAATCATTGGCCCATTTTTCAGATCCGAAACGATTACTGCATCACGCTATCTGGACATTCTTCGTGAATTTGTGGCGGTACAAACTGCCTTAGACGACACTGCGAACACCTCGTGGTTTATGCAGGATGGTGCCCGGCCACATCGCACGGCCGACGTCTTTAATTTCCTGAATGAATATTTCGATGATCGTGTGATTGCTTTGTGCTATCCGAAACATACAGGAGGCGGCGTGGATTGGCCTCCCTATTCGCCAGACATGAACCCCTGTGACTTCTTTCTGTGGGGACACTTGAAAGACCAGGTGTACCGCCAGAATCCAGAAACAATTGAACAGCTGAAGCAGTACATCTCATCTGCATGTGAAGCCATTCCGCCAGACACGTTGTCAAAGGTTTCGGGTAATTTCATTCAGAGACTACGCCATATTATTGCTACGCATGGTGGATATGTGGAAAATATCGTACTATAGAGTTTCCCAGACCGCAGCGCCATCTGTTGTTGAAAATTGTAAGTACTGTAATTTCGAAAGTTTGTCTGTTCTGTCGGACATGTCCTACAGAACAGACCACTCGTGATGATATGGCTGGTACATAGTTTAAAAAATGTAATGTAGGAAAGAGAAAGACAGGGAAAACACAGGTGAGAAACCGTGACAGTGTGTGGTAAATTGCTACACCAAAGTTACCTTCTGGGCTCCAAATGAGGGGAACATGAAAGGTAGGAAAAGGGAGAAGGGTAACGATAGGAGGGAATTCTTTCGGGTTGTATGGCCGTGGTCCATGTAACTCTTCTATCCCTGACATTTCGTCCAAAGCTACGTTGGACATCTTCGGAGGTGCTCCTGGCTGTGCTGAGTCTTGCCGACTGACGAGTCGGACATCGAAGAACGGCCTAAATACCGTGGAAAGTGGGCGTGATCTGGATTTCACGTGATAGCAGAGATTAACCTTGTCAAGGATAAAGTATAATTATCGATCATAGTACGTCAAAGATAAAACTTCTCATCGATTCTGTAGCGCCCCTGTCCATATATCGCTGAATTTCGTAGCTTCTTCTTTGCTTTTAAAATTATCACCATGTTTATGTATTTCGATGGCTTCTCTATATAGCCGTGGATAATGGTTCGTAATAGTACATAAAACTTCAGTTTCCGAAAATTTCACTACGTGATCATCCGACTGAAGGACATGTTCCAGCACGGTTGACTTGTCTGTTTTCCCTAATCGGTAAAGACTTATATGTTCCTTCAACCCTGTATTCACACTTCTCTTTGTAGTTCCAATGTAGACCTTACCATATGTTCACTGAATCTTGTATACACCACTTGCAGGCAGAGGGGGAGGGACGTTTATCCTTAACGGAACGAAGTGGTTGGCCTATTTTCTTAGTTGGTCTGAAAATCGGCCGAACGTTATGTTTCCTTGAAATCTCGCCGATATGATGCGTTACTTTTTTGATGAAAGGTAGAGAAACCTTGTTCTTCCATCACTGTGTCCTATCGTTGTCCTTAGGCTCACTTTCCACGGTATTTAGGCCGTTCCTGACGTCCGACTCGTCAGTCGGCAAGACTCAGCACATCCAGGAGCACCTCCGAAGATGTCCAACGTAGCTTTGGACGAAAAGTCAGGGATAGAAGGGTTCCATGGACCACGGCCATACAACCCGGAAGGATTCTCGGCGGCTGAAACATCCCGTCGTGAAAGCCTTCATTGTATGACAGGAGGGAAATCGTGACAGCTAGCTGCACAAGGCATTGTGGTAATACAATGGCGAAAGCTGAAAATTTGTACCAGACTGGGACTCGAACCCGAATTAATCGCTTCTCATGAGCGGTTGCCGTATCTGCTTCGGCCAGCCGGAGACAGTCGCGAACCGACTCAGATTTCCAACTTACCGCGCGCTGCAGTGAGTCGTCCGTCGTCCATTAAACGATCTTCTGGCAATTCCTGATTCCCGTAGGCGTTCGGAAGATATATCTATATTCACAAGCAAACAGGTAATAGATGAAATGAAAGAGAGAAGCATTGGAATACTAGCGATGCAAGAAACAAGATACACTAACGAAGATACAGTGGAGTCAGAAGGGGAAACCAGGAGTTGAAGTGGGAAAGGAAAGACATGCACCTAGATGCTTTGGTACAGGGTTCGTGGTAGACAAGAGATGCGAGGATGGCATATCTGAAATGAAGAGCAGGTCAGAAGGATATCAACACTGACATTGCAAGCAGGGAACAAAAAGTTCAAATGGTTCAAATGGCTCTGAGCACTATTGGACTTAACATCTATGGTCATCAGTCCCCTAGAACTTAGAACTACTTAAACCTAACTAACCTAAGCACAGCACACAACACCCAGCCATCACGAGGCAGAGAAAATCCCTGACTCCGCCGGGAATCGAACCCGGGGACCCGGGCGTGGGAAGCGAGAACGCTACCGCACGACCACGAGATGCGGGCGAACAAAAAGTATAGAATAATAAATGGACATGCACCTACAAATGACAAGAACAGGAAAGACAAGAAAGTTGCAGATAGTTTCTGGGAAGAGCTAGATGATACACTGAAAAACATCCCATATAGACATGTAAAGATACTCGTAGGAGATTATAATGCACAGCAATATAAAGGAGTAGTGGGCGAGTACCCTGCACACCAGCGGACAAACAAAAATGGAGAAAGACCCACTGATCTACGTCGAGTGTCGAGAACACAAAATGAGACCTGATGACAACACACTTCAGGGCCAAACCGTGTAAGAAAAAGACATGGGCAAACCCATGCACCCGCCTTGGGGAATTACAAATTGACCACATAGCTATCAGTTGGACAAATGCTAAAGAGATCATGAACACAAACGTCAGAAGTTAAGTGCCTTTGGATTCCAAACAGGGACCGACTGCCACAGACGAATAAAAGAACAGAAAACGTAAAGGTAGACAGAACAAATTAAGACACAATCGATCCAGATATGAGGAAGGAATTGAATCATTCAATGAATGGGACGACATGAAGCGAAATATGGCGAAACAAGTGAACTACGGGGAAAGGAAGAAAAGAAACGGAAGCACTGGTGGTGGAACAAGGAATGTGAGGAAGCGTTAGAGACTCGCAGGAAAGCCTGGAGAGACTGGAACAGCAAGAAGGACCCGGAAAAGTGGGAAGTTTTCTTAGGAGCAAGAAAGGAAGCGGCCCGAACAATAAGATGGACCAGAAGACAGAAGATGAAGCAGGAACTGGACGAGATTGAGACAAACTTCAGGAAAAACAACAGCAGACACTTTTTCGGGAAATTCAAAAAGAGTCTGATTGGATACACGGGTAGAGAACTGTTTATAAGAGATAAGAAAGGGGAGCTGGCTGTCAGTGCGAAGGAGAACTGTCGGATTTTTGCAGAGCACTTTCACGACCTGCTGAGCTGTGAACCACCTGAAGAACAGCTGGAACTGTGGACTGACACAGAAGAGAGGGAGCCACGCCCCCCAACCAGGGATGAAGTCGCACATGCCATAAGCGATCTAAAGAATAATAAAGCAACTGGAGACGATGGTGTAGCAGGCGAGATTATAAAGTGGGGAGGCAACAAAGCAATAGACAACATGACCAACATGATTCACTAGATATGGAGAACAAAGAAGTTGGCAGAAGGATGGAAGAATGCAATTGTAGTACCAATACATAAGAAAGGGGACAAGAGAGATGCAAACAACTACAGAGGAACATCGCTGCTAGAGGTCGGATGCAAGGTGCTGTCGAAACTCTTGCTCAAGAGAGTAGAAGAACAGGTAGAAAGTATAGTTGGCGACTACCAAGCGGGATTCAGGAAGGGAAAAGGTTGTATAGAACAGATATTTATCCTGAAGCAACTGATAGAACATAGTACCTTAAAAAACAGTAATAACCTTCGTGGACTTCAGAAAGGCATATGACTCCATCGACAGACAGACTCTTGTTAGGATACTGAAGAACAGAGGCCTTGATGGAACTACACAAGAACTCATAAAAGAAACTCTGACAGACACAAAAGCAAGGGTGAGATTCAGAGGAGCACTGTCAGAAGAATTTGAGATCAAGACTGGTGTTAAACAGGGAGATGGATTGCCACCATTGTTGTTCAATATAGCTCTGGACGAAGTGACCAGGCAGTGGAGAGCAATAAACGAGGAAATGGGATTACCGAAGACCCATGTGGGGGACAAAAAGGACAACAGGGCTCAAGTGGACTCCCTAGTCTTTGCAGATGACGTAGCAATAGTGAGACGGAAGAAGACGCAAAGACACAACTCGACAACTTAAGTAAGGTAACCGAGCGAGGTGGCGCAGTGGTTAGCACACTGGACTCACATTCTGGAGGACGACGGTTCAATCCCGTCTCCGGCCATCCTGATTTAGGTTTTCCGTGATTTCCCTAACTCGCTTCAGGCAAATGCCGGGATGGTTCCTTTGAACGGGCACGGCCGATTTCCTTCCCCATCCTTCCCTCACGCGAGCTTGCGCTGCGTCTCTAATGACCTCGTTGTCGCCGGGACGTTAAACACTAATCTCCTCCTCCATCTCCTCCTTAAGTAAGGTAGCCAGAAAGGTGGGACTGAGGATCGCCTGTAACAATACAAAGACTTAAATACCACTGCAGACTGGGAAACACCGGAAGGCACTGTGAAAATGGTGGACAAATTTAGATACCTGGAAGATTTTATAAAAGGATGGAACAGGAGCAAGGAGGGAATAACAGAGGGGATAAAGAAGATGAGGTCAGCCTTCTGCACGACGAGAGATATATACAATAAAAAGAATATATCCATAGAGGCAAGGATAAGCCACTACAAGGCAACGGTGAGGAGTGCAGTATTATATGCTGCTCAGACGATGACACTAGGAAGAAATGGGACAGAACAACTTGAGAAAGAAGAGAGAAAAATACTGAGAAAAGTACTAGGTCCTAAAAGAGTTGGAGAGAGGTGGACGCGAAGATCTAGGGAAGAATTTTACCGGAACATGAGAGCAATATCCGGGGAAATCAGACTCAAAAGGGCAAGGTTAGCTGGACATGTAGTTAGGATGAGTATGGACAGAATGACGAAGAGAGTGTGGAAAACAACAGAGAGGATTAGGGTAAAGACAAGAACCAAGTGGATTGTTGAACTTCGGAAGGACTGGTTGGAATTGGGGATCAAGGTCGAAGGAAAGGAAAATTGGAGGAACAAATATACACCGACCAATATGCCGGAGATCAATGACAGAGAGGAATACAGGAAAAGATTAGAGTGTCACCAGTGGAGCCGACAGGAGAAATGGAAACTGCAGATTTCGGAAGAAGGGCGGGAGAAAGGAAGAGAAAAAATGAAGAGGCTCTGGGAGAAGAAGAGGAAAATGCAGTCCACGAAGGGGCTACCCGTGGTCCTACAGAGGCCGTAACGCAAGAAGAAGAAGACATGGCTCCTAGACGTTTGTTTCAGTGCGAATGCACAAATAACTTCCGAACTTCAATGGGAATCATAGAGTGCAGAGACACGCTAAAGTGCAGCGTGCGATAAGCTGGAAATCAGAGTCGGTCATGAGAAATGGTAAATACGGTTTCGAGACCCAATTTGGCACAAATTTTCCAGTTTCGCCATTGCATTACTGTAGTACCCTGTGCGGCTAGTTACCACGTTTCCACGCGATTCCCTTTCCTACATTTCCTACATTTGTTGTAATTAAATGTACCAGGTCCAGTGACCACCTTACCGAAGTAGCTGGAGACATGCACTTGCAGCCCGTCAGCCCGCTCCGCAGGCAGGAGGCACGTGACGGGTATGTCGGCGGACAGGGCAGCTGTGGCTCATCCCCGGGTCGCGTGCCGCGGGCGACAGGTGCTGGCCGCCTCGTGGCTGGGGCTGTGGCTGGGGCACCTGCCGGCTTTTTGCCGTCCACCGGCCAGCGCACAGCACACACACCGCTCCCGGCCCTGCCTGGCGGGTACACCACTCCAGGCGCACACCGCCCCCGGCAGGTGACCGATCCGCGCTATCGCCGCATCTCGCCCCGATGTAATTACACGCGCCGCACCTGCTCCAGGAATGCGGGTAAAGCGGCCTCCGCCTGCAGCCCAGTTCACGCAAACGCCGTACAACACTCCCATAGTTATATTCTCATGACAGTCTTTTACGAGCTGCAGAAATGTGTAACAAGTTGAGATTTTCCGTACTTTGTAACGCAAGACTAGCTAAGATCTACATACTAACCTTCCACATACAGGGTGAAAAGTATTTAAACCGACAAACTCTGGGAGGTTGTAGGGGACATCAAAACAAATATTTTTCCCTAGTGTCATTTTTTCCTATGAGGATTATTTAAACCGGTGGAGGCCGTATTACGCTCTTCAGTTGTTAAGAGGCCGTATTATGATCTTCAGTTGTTAGAGGGCGTATTACGTTCTTCAGTTGTAGAAAACTGCTGTCCACCAGTGTAGTAGTGCATTGTCTCTGTTTACTAATGAAGCGATACACATGGGGTGAGTACACTGATATGGTTGGTGCGTACTACGTAGCGCACCACAACGGACGAGCTGCACACCGGGTTTATCAACAACAATATCCTAATCGCCGTATCCTGTATCATACGATCTTTGCTGCTGTGTACCAACGTCTGCGTGAGACCGGGTCATTTGGCACATTACCTGGACAGGGACGCTGTCGCACGGTAAGAACGCTGCAATTTGAGGAAGATGTCTCGCAGCATGTGGAGCGGGATCCTTCAATCAGGATTCGTGCAATTGCACGTAACATGGGGACGAATCACACGAATGTAAGAACAGTCCTTGTTACGTCCATTTCACTTACAGCGTGTCCACAACCTGGAACCAGTTGATTATCCACCCAGATCACAGTTTTCGCAGTGCTACCTGGAACAGTGTAAAATGCATGCTACATTTCCCTCCTCTGTGTTATTTACCGACGAAGCAACGTTCGGGCGTGATGGAGTCTTCAACATGCACAATTCGCATGTTTGAAGTGAGGATAACCCACATGCCACAGTTACTAGCGCCCATCAAGTGCGGTTCTTCATTAATGCAAGGGTCTTTGTTGTTGCTGCCTGTTTAATTGGGCCGTATCTGCTACCGGGGCCATTAAATGGCAGGCACTATTACAATTTTCTCGCCGGAGCATTGCCAGAATTGCTGGTAGACTTCACGCTCCCTACAAGCCAACGCAGTGGATCCGACATGAAGGGGCGCCGGCACATTTCAGTCGTCGTTTGCGTCTATTCCTGGACCGACGGTTCCCAGAAAAGTTGTCCTGTACCATGGCCTGCTCGATCCCCAGGTATGTCCCCTCTGGACGTTTTTGCGTGGGGAGAGATGCGCAACCTTCTTTACGCAACTCCTGTTGCATCAGAAGAGGATCTCGTTGCCCGGATAGTAGCAGCAGCAGCAGGAACAATTCAGGATACTACTGAGGTTTTTGCCCGTGTCAGACAGAACATGATCCGACGGTGTAACCTTTGTTTACGTGTCAGTGGAGGCATTTTTGAAAATCTACTGTAATTAAAATTAGGTTGTGTTAATGTGTTGTGTCTTGGTCATAAAAAATGGGAGAGTGTTTGTTGGTTTAATTAATTTGCCGCCAGAGAAATCTTCCTCTACCGGTTTAAATACTCCTCATAGGGAAAATGACATCAGGGAAAAATATATGTTTTTATTTCCCCTACAACCTCCCAGAGTTTGTCGGTTTAAATACTTTTCACCCTGTGTAGTGATGAGCCAGAACGTTATCACCACTGCCCACCACGAAACTAAATGCCAGATCGACGCGGGTATGTGACACGGCTGGGAAAGTACATTGCCGGAAAGAAATGCAACACCGTCAATGAGTACGTTCATTCGTACCACAGTATAGGTCTTAATATATAAATACTGAGGGGTTGCAGTATTAATGATTCATGTCACGGTCATCAGCAGTCACATGGCGCTGTCTGTGCTCCCTCGGGTATGTGTCTGCAGACAGTAACTATAATGTGTTTAGACGTGAACGGTGTTTGGATGGGAATCACCTTGCTTACGATTCAAAGCAAAGTGCTGGCGTAAATAATCCTTAACGGAATCAAAGTGCTAGTTGAAATACAGATAAGGAAAGAGCAAACCCGTTTTAGAAGTGCGCATTTTTGAACAGATCTCTAAAAATCGCATATAGTCATTGTTGAACAATCAAATAAATTCATGCCTAGTCTTTGCATTCTTTTTTTTAGATTCTGAAAACGCCTGCGACTCCAGTAAAAAAGAAATTTGTAGAAATCTTTGAAAAAGTACGCGATGCCAGAGAAGATAGTAAAGTTAACAGGGGGACTTCCAATAAATACACGTGCCGAGTCATCGACGATGGTAAGGTTACGCAACCCTTCCCAGTTACGTCTGGAATTCGCCAAGGATGTGTTTGGTGCTGGATGAAGTATAGAAAAGCGGTGGAGAAGAAGAAGAAGAGAAGGCTACAACGAGCGACTGCAAGGTCGCCTCCTTTCGCAGTACCAAATTGGCATGGAAGTTAGGCTCTAGGATCGCGAACAGGAAACCAAGATCATTTGGCTGAAAGTGAACGCCGACAAGATGATAATTATGAAAATCAACACAAGAGATACGAGAAAGCTGAAGCGAACAATTACGATGTTAAAAAGGTAAGCGAGTTCACATATCTTGGGAGTGAAAATACTGAAGACCGGGGAGCAGCTACCGATGTCAAAGAAAGAATCCGAAAAGCAATTGCTGCCTTCATCCAACTGTATCCAGTAAGACGAGCGAGAGATTTCCGTAACAACTAAACTACAAGTGTTTAGAACAAACTTGAAAGCTGTATTGCTATAAGGATGTGAAACTTGGAAGGTAACCTCTACAGTCACAATCTTAAAATCTTTTGACCAAAGGTGATATGTAACGAAAATCTTCGGAATCGAACGAGAGAGGAAACTATCGCCAACCAAACAAGGAGAAGGAAGCGAAAGTGGATTGCACACGCCCTCTGTAAAAGCTAGGATGATCTAGAGGGACAAGCTCTCTGCTGGAGCCCGCAGGGTAAAAGAAAAAGAGGAACACCAAGGAGATCATGGAGTAAGACATTGGAGAAAGAGGCGAAGGAGGGGAAAATGTTTCCAGAGCTGAGGATCCTCGCCCGAAATCAAGTGTACTGGCGGAGCTTCGTCCAAGCTCTGTGCTTTGCATAACAGCAGCAGCAAATAAATCAAGGACGTCAAGAAATGTTTCCAAGATTGATGTACTTTGCGTACATCATCCAGGTACGTAATTCGGACACGTGTCGTGCCTGATGGGTCATCAGGGACCACTGAGAACTGTCTGCTTGCAGCAGGATTAAGGTTATGTGTGCATCTGGCTGGGCTACCACCGACACAACAACATCGCCAAGCACGACTATTCTGGTGTCGTGAAACTTGTTGACTGGCTAGGTGAATGGCACCACGTTGATGACAGTAAGTTCTCTCTGTACGCGAGTAGTGCACATACACGTGTACGACGTAGACCGGGTGAGCTGCCTGTTCCAAAGTGGATACGCCTACGACACACAGCTTCCATACCAAGCTTCATGGTGTAGGAGCCATTAGTGATGACTCGCAGTCACATCTGGTGTTTCTGCAGGGTAAAGTAACCAGTGACCACTACACTGCACAGGATGTCATCCCCGTGCTCCTGGCGACAGAAAGGTATCGTTCTTTTTCAGCAGGACAACACACTTCAATACACGGCTATTGCGGCTCAGCGTGCTGTTCATGGTGTACAAGAGCCCTGACACGAGATTTCTCCCCCATTTGAATAAACGGGGCACATGATGGAATGGTAAGTTGATCGCTCTCATTTGCCTACAAGATTCATTGCCGAACTGCAACAAAAAGGAGCAAGATGCCTGTGACAGTCTATCGCCGGAGGCCATTTGCAGACGAGGAAGCACACCTGCGTTGCCACCATAGTGGGGGGAATGGAGCAGAGCGTACAGTGTACTGATGCGACTATTTGGGCACCCTTTACTGTTGCATGTATTTTTCATTTGTTCTGAACTAATGAACTACCTGTCATCTCAATGTTCAATAAAATAACCTTGCAGCAATTTTCTTCCAGCAATATATAGGATCTCCCAGGAGGAATGGTCGAAACTGAGGGATATTATGAGAACGATCATTCGAAGCGAAAAGGTCTAGTAGACATGGGCTCTAAAATGTACCCCTTAAGAGCTACGCCCATTAGTGAGGATGAGCAAATGCTCATAGCTCTCAAGGTATTCGTTTTAGAGCCCAAGTTTACAATGGCTTTTGTTTCGACTTATCTTGTATCATATACATGAATATTGTCCACTCCTTCTGGGACATCCTGTCGAGAGGCGAATGGGGAACTATTGTGGCGACAATAGGGGCCGCAAACCCACTGACAGCAGCGACTTAGGGAGAAGGCACGTTGTTATGGTTCAGCACCAAGCCATCGTTCTCTCGGAAACGCGAAGTTAGTCTGCTGACCACGTGCTACTGTTGCGAGCATTGTTGATGAAACCACGAGTAGGAGAGAATGTGTTTTATGACCACGCCTCAAGACAGAACGTGGAGTTCGGAGGTTTCCCCAACACGTAAAGTGGGAGATTTGGTGATCTGTGGCAGACTGACGTCAAAGTGCAGTGTTCATGCAGGCACAAATGTTCCAGAGCACATCATTCACAAGACATTGTTAAATAGGGCGCTCCACATCAAACGACCTCTATGTGTTCTTATGCTGACCCAGTGACATCTTTAGTTTGCTATTACAGTGGGCACAAGATAATTAAGAATGGATAGTGAACTAAAACAAATTATTTTAAATGTTAATTATATTTACCAGGGTACTATTAGTTAAGGTCTTTAAAACCAAAGAATTTGGCGGTATCTCATTCCATTCAGAGGAACCTACCAGATGAGTTATGTTTCTTGCAACACAATATCAGTTGTCGTGTCCACATAGTCTATCTTTAGGGCAATTGTTGCTTGACACATGCACAGTGCCAGGAAAGCTGACTGATGGGGTGAGTAGTAGGAGAAGGCTGGCGCCAACCAACTCTGCATTGTTGCCAAATTTATTCAAGATAGCGGATCCAAGATAGCGGCGATCGATATGACAATGTCGCACTGACATCATGGTGGCAAGTTCAAATTTGACGGGAAAATAGGTCAACTGGGCTACCTCCACTAACCTAACCCCCCCTCCCCCTCCCGTCCCCCAAAAAATAGTGGGAAGTTCAACTTTCAGCAGGACACTGCAACACACCATGTTTCCATTTCCACTGAAACACAGTCCTGTCACACTAACTCAGGTCAGTCTGTTTCTACACAGGTTGCAGAGGGTGGTAGATACAGCTCCCTCCGACTTCTGCTCAGTTAATACTTAAATTGTAAAGTTCACATGTGCAAAGCCGCTGAAATGGCAGCAGTTGCAAGAGGCATAGGGACTATCTTAAATTTTACTGTAGCTGATAGGTTAGAAAAAGGTGACTCGTTTCAGGATATGAAAGTGCCTGAAACATGATTCGTTAGTGGTGGTAATCATTAAAGGACTTCCCCATAGGATCTGAGAGTGACTTCGGTTCGTTGAGAGCGCTCTGGTCACGCATCAGGAGTGAATGACTGCCCGACTTCACGGGAAATATCTAGTGCAGCGAGGACTATACCTATGGTGCATGTGCTTATGCTGCCTGTCTTCGAGTTATATGTACAAGTGTCTGGCGGTCGATAGCTATATGCATGATGCAAAAGGGGAGATTCTGTATGGTGCAGGATACGAATTGTATGTTTACTACATCGAAATGGTACGCAGTGATATATTGCCAGGTTGGAGAACTGTTTCACGCTCTAATATTCAAACTTCCGTTCTGAGTGGCGTATCAGAGTAATTGAGTAAGAGTCTTTCTGTATTTCACGATCTGTAGGTCAGTTTTGCATGGTTTAACTCTCAATGCAATATGGCGATCTGTACAAAATAGTTTTTTCCCTCTGATAGTCTCGTCTGCAGAAAGAAAAAGGCAGCATCAGTAGTTTGGCGGGTAAATTCAGTAAGTGCCGATCATAATGCTCCATTCATTCACAAGACATCCTTTGTGCAGGGGCATAGGAGCCTCTACATAGCTGTGTGACGTTTGTGTTCCAGAGATATTTGTTGAAAGCAGGACTTTACGATTTCCAGAAAGGGTTACACGTGACATATAGGGTGCCACTTTAGCACCATCAGAAAGAATGTATTCAGTGTTATTCTGAGCTATTTTCGTAAACAGCTCCTGTTTGGGCAAGAATTTCCCTGCAGACAAGCTGAGACAACACGAAAGCTCCTACAAAAGCGACCGTTAACTATTTCTATGACACTTTATAATTTCGACTTTGGTCTTATTTACATAACCATGTGACATCAGTATAACATTTAGAACCATTTAGATGCATCTGCATGGGTGAGCTGCTATGGAGATATCTCTCGCTTGGCATGTAAACACTTGTGCAGCCGGAGGCGTCTCACATGTCCTGTTAGGATCGCTAGGTACAATGCACCCTGTGCTATTCTGGGAAGCATTGGAACAGATTTCTATAGCGTGACCTGTGATGTCAGGATCCACAGGTAGGGAGGTATCGCACCAGTAATGGTAAACACGCATCTGTGTCCCAGAGGGTGACTTGGCTCTTATTTACATATAACACTTGAAGAGCTCTTACTGAATACCCAAAAAGAGATGCGACTTTCACCTGCTGGCTGTAGGCGATAGCAGTGCGCCTCATGCATTTGTCTGTTATAATGCATTATTTCGGTGATTTACGAGTAGTTTGCAGGTTTGTAGGCTAAGTGCTGCATTATTTGAATGTGATGTCCTTAGGTTCTAAATTCTAGGGGACTGATGACCTCAGATCTTAAGTTCCATAGTGCTCAGTGCTATTTGAACCATTTTTGAAAAAGCAGAAACAACAATTGGAACTTCCAAAATAGATGCCAGTAAAGGGGCAACTTTTCACAAAAATTGCGTTGAAAGAATTACGGGAATAAACATTTTGACGACACTGCCAATTTTACATCTGTTTCTGAGCTGTTTTGGAGACCATGTGCCGTTTCCGTTGAAAGTTCCACTGTATATGTGCAACGCTATTCCAGTTTAAAACACAAATTCGTTTAGGATAAAACTGTCTAAGAGTTCTACACTGTTTTCAAATGGTTCAAATGGCTCTGAGTACTATGGGACTCAACTGCTGAGGTCATTAGTCCCCTAGAACTTAGAACTAGTTAAACCTAACTAACCTAAGGACATCACAAACATCCATGCCCTAGGCAGGATTCGAACCTGCGACCGTAGCGGTCTTGCGGTTCCAGACTGCAGCGCCTTTAACCGCACGGCCACTTCGGCCGGCTACACTGTTTTCCTCAGGAAGAGTTCCACGTCTCGATTAAGAGGTGCAAACGTGATACAATGTTTCTGTAAACGTAAATGCGTGAAAGGCGTTTTTAGATTATGAAACTAATTGAGTCATGATACTTGGCAATCTGAGTGACGAAAGTCTGCGATATTGTTTGCGTCTCTCCGTATGCTGACAGTTCCAGATATAAATGTTATTATGTCTTCAGCATACAAAAATATTTAAATAATACTTGAAAAATTTTTGGTTGTGATCTACATTGTTATGAAATACGAGACCAAGCCGCATGCAAGACGTTCAGAGTTCCTTGCACGACTACACTGACATCTAAAGTCTCAAGTGCACAATTTCCCCATCTTCCCCTTTTTCCCTCTCCGACAGCGTGGCGTGTTAATGTGGGAATTGTGCAGCCATCTGACAGAACTCTGCACGCGAGCAAGAGATCTGCATGTGTGCGGAATTCTTGGCCGTCCCTGTTTAAAAAGTAATGGATCTATAAAACGCCTTAGGGGTACTGCTGAAATTACGTTTACATTTGTCGATTTCGTCATTTAAAGGACAGCTTGGGGAGCTCTACAGGAAGTTCGGAAATTCCCGCCACAAACTTCTAGGACTTGGAGAGGGGAGTGAGTATATAATATTCCGGATAGGAACTCATGTACCGAAACGTACCATTCCCGTGCTACAGCAGTTTGAAAATATGTTTGTTAGGTACCTACGCAACCCGATAATTATGGTGGGTGTCGGTTGCTCTGGATCGGCTGATGTCATTCGAAGTCTTTCCTATCTCTCTGACCTAGTTCGAGCCACATTCACGTTTCTGCGGATATTAGAGAAACATGGTTGAGTACACGTTAGCAGAATACACCAACATGATCCTTTTGAATGACGAAGCTCACGGTAGAGGAAGAGCTGCTCGTCGCGTTTATCAAGATCGTCCTCCACATTGTCTGGCTCTACAGTATACTCTTTTCGCCACAATTACGCAACGGCTTAGAGAAAGGATATCTTCACCATCAGCAGGTGTGACTGTGGTGCTGTAAGGAGATTCCGCACACTCGAGTTGGAGGAGGCCGAACTGCATGAGGCTGAAGAGATTACGCGAGCAATTTATTTGGCCATTACATTATACAGCGGGAGTGTAAGACAAGTGATGCACTCGATCACGCTGAATCAATTACGTGTTAAAGTGATGGCGATAGCAACAGGCTTTTAAATGGCTATTGCACGGAAACGGCACATTTCCAGACATGGATTTCACTTAAAAAATGTACACTACTGGCCATTAAAACTGCTACACCACGAAGATGACGTGCTACAGAAGCGAAATTTAACCGACAGGAAGAAGATGCTGTGATACGCAAATCATTAGTTTTTCAGAGCATACACACAAGGTTGGCGCCGGTGGCGACACCTGACATGAGGAAAGTTTCCAACCGATTTCTCATACACAAACAGCAGTTGACCGGCGTTGCCTGGTGAAACGTTGTTGTGATGCCTCGTGTAAGGAGGGGAAATGCGTACCATCACGTTTCCGACTATGATAAAGCTCCGATTGTAGCCTATCGCGATTGCGGTTTATCGTGTCGTGACATTGCTGCTCGTGTTGGTCGAGATCCAATGACTGTTGGCAGAATATGGAATCGGTGGGTTCACGGGGGTAATACGGAACGCTGTGCTGGATCCCAACGGCCTCGTATCGATAGCAGTCGAGATGACATCTTATGCGCATGGCTGTAACGGATCGTGCACCCACGTCTCGATCCCTGAGTCAACAGATGGGGACGTTTGCAAGACAACCACCATCTACACGAACAGTTCGACGAGGTTTGCAGCAGCATGGACTATCAGCTCGGAGACCATGGCTGCGGTTACCCATGACACTGCATCACAGACAGGAGCGCCTGCGATGGTGTACTCGACGACGAACCTGGGTGCACGAATGGCAAAACGTCATTTTTTCGGATGAATCCAGGTTCTGTTTACAGCAACATGATGGTCGCATCCGTGTTTGGCAACATCGCGGTGAACGCGGTGAACGCACATTGGAAGCGTGTATTCGTCATCGGCATACTGGCGTATCACCCGGCGTGATGGTACGGGGTGCCATTGGTTACACGTCTCGGTCACCTCTTGTTCGTATTGACGGCACTTTGAACAGTGGACGTTACATTTCAGATGTGTTACGTCCCGTGACTCTACCCTTCATTCGATCCCTGCGAAACCCTACATCTCAACAGGATAATGCACGACCCCACGTTGCGGGTCGTGGCCCTGGCCGGCACATTCTCCGGATCTCTCACCAACTGAAAACGTCTGGTCAATGGTGGCCGAGCAACTGGCTCGTCACAATACTCCAGTCACTACTCTTGATGGACTGTGGTATCGTGTTGAAACTGCATGGGCAGCTGTACCTGTAGACGCCATCCAACCTCTGTTTGACTCAATGCCCAGGCGTATCAAGGCCATTATTACGGCCAGAGGGGGTTGTTGTGGGTACTGATTTCTCAGGATCTATGCACCCAAATCGCGTGAAAATGTAATCACATGTCAGTTCTAGTATAATATATTTGTCCAATGAATACCCGTTTATCATCTGAATTTCTTCTTGGTGTAGCTATTTTAATGGCCAGTAGTGTATTCACTCTCCTCTGCAAGTGCTAGAAGTCTGTAACGGGAATTTCCGAACCACCTGTCTCTCTTACTCTGGATTTCGCGAACGAAGAGAGCGAACTGTTTTTCGCAAGGCGTTTGTCTGTAAAATCAAGGTAGTACATTCACATATTCTATTTATTCTGCTGTATGTGGGATTGTGAGATTATTTTCAGTGTTTATAAGCGAGTGTACTTTTCTGTGTAGTTACGTATTGAATTTCGAGAGATTGTTTATTTGTATTAAAATTCTACTGTACCATTGTTGTAGAAGTTGGCTGAATTACGAGCATTCCGTTACAAAGACATACGTGTCTGTATGTGTATGTACTGGTGTACGTGTGTGTGTGTGTGTGTGTGTGTGTGTGTGTGTGTGTGTGTGTGTAGCGGGTGGGAGGGAGGGGCGGAGAACTGGAAGACGAACTATTACGCGCAACTCACTTTTAGCAACGGTGGGACAGTGGTTGCGATTTTGAATGGTCCTGCAATGACGTAGAAATGTGAATTGCGGCTTCTGTTCTATTGGATTCCGATCGTAAGTAGGCATGCACACGGAAACGCGAAGTGCTAACTACAAGCTATTATTTGGGTCTAATGAGAGCAGAGCTGCCGCAGTTGGTTTCGATAATGTGAGAGCGCCCCTCCCAGGCGGTGATTTGCATGCGGCGGCTGCCCGAGCGGATCATAGAGGTGTAATTATCAGCTGGCGTAAATTAAGAAAAGCAATTAAGCGGCCGAGGTGCCTGCTGCTGCTCCTAGTTTACGCGCAGCGTACGTGATGGAGAGCTACAAGAGCGCCGGCGGGCCGAGTGGTGTTGCGATGTACGAGCGGGTCCCCGCAAGTTGACGCCCGAGGCTCGCGTAATTGGACGAAGCGCTGTAGCTGGCCCGCTACTGGTCTGCTGCTCTACTGCTCGTGTAATGGCGCCAGTCCGTGTCCACGTCTTTGACTCAAGATGGTGCTGTTGTGAGGCTCTGTTTACTTAAGACTGGCAAAATCTACATCTACATCTACATGATTACTCTACAAATCACATTTAAGTGCTTGGCGAACCACAATCATACTATCTCTCTACCATTCCACTCCCGAACAGCCCGCGGAAAAAACGAACACCTAAACCTTTCTGTTCGAGCTCTGATTTCTCTTATCTTATTTTGATGATCATTCCTACCAATGTAGGTTGGGCTCAACAAAATATTTTCGCATTTGGAAGAGAAAGTTGGTGACTGAAATTTCGTAAATAGATCTCGCCGCGACGAAAAACGTCTTTGCTTTAATGACTTCCATCCCAACTCGCGTATCATATTTGCCACACTCTCTCCCCTATTACGTGATAATACAAAACGAGATGCCCCTTTTTTGCACCCTTTCGATGTCCTCCGTCAATCCCACCTGGTAAGGATCCCACACCGCGCAGCAATATTCTAACAGAGGACGAACGAGTGTAGTGTAAGCTGTCTCTTTAGTAGACTTTTTGCATCTTCTAAGTGTCCTGCCAATGAAACGCAACCTTTGGCTCGCCTTCCTCACAATATTATCTATGTGGTCTTTCCAACTGAAGTTGTTCGTAATTTTAACACCCAGGTACTTAGTTGAATTGACAGCCTTGAGAACTGTACAATTTATCGAGTAATCGAATTCCAACGGATTTCTTTTGGAACTCATGTGGATCACCTCACACGTTTCGTTATTTAGCGTCAACTGCCACCTGTCACACCATACAGCAATCTTTTCTAAATCGCTTTGCAACTGCTACTGGTCTTCGGATGACCTTACTAGACGGTAAATTACAGCATCATCTGCGAACAACCTAAGAGAACTGCTCAGATTGCCACCCAAGTCATTTATATAGATCAGGAACAGCAGAGGTCCCAGGACGCTTCCCTGGGGAACACCTGATATCACTTCAGTTTTACTCGATGATTTGCCGTCTATTACTGCGAACTGCGACCTTCCTGACAGGAAATCACGAATCCAGTCGCACAACTGAGACGGTACCCCATAGGCCCGCAGCTTGATTGCAAGTCGCTTGTGAGGAACGGTGTCAAAAGCTTTCGGGAAATCTAGAAATACGGAATCAACTTGAGATCCCTTGTCGATAGCGGCCACTACTTCGTGCGAATAAAGAGCTAACTGCGTTGCACAAGAGCGATGTTTTCTGAAACCATGCTGATTACGTATCAATAGATCGTTCCCTTCGAGGTGTTTGAATACAGTATATGCTCCAAAACCCTACTGCAAACCGACGTCAATGGTTTAGGTCTGTAGTTCGATGGATTACTTCTACAGTAGCATACAATCACAATGTGTCTATTCTGAACACCTGCGATCATCCAGTGTAGTTAAGCCCGGTATGAGGAACAGACAGCTCCCAGAATCGCAAGAAATGATTCAGTTATAAGCTTTCTGCCACTCTCTCAAATGTTGTATGAAACGATCGATGTGGACCCACAAGCGTTCAATATGAATGAGAGCCTAGTGTTTTTGGAGCTTCGATTTAAGCCATCATTCCATCAACTATAAACGTGTCTGTGAGACAGCAACAGTACAAGAATATGATAGTCATAAAACAGCCAAGCGGTTGCAACAAAATTTTACTTCCACCAGGTTTCGACACCGACTACGGGTGTTCTCATCGGAAAATTCACGGATACGTGAAGTAACCGACGAACGAATTTAAGAGGAGTAATGCTCTCGTCACATGAAGTACTTCATTAAGATGTATTATCTTCTTTAAAAGAAATAGAACAAAAGAGTATTAACTTCTTAATGAAGTATTTTATTTGACTACAGCACTATTGCTCTTAATTCATTCACCACACCCATAGCCGGCGTTAAACCCTGGTGAAAGGAAAATTTGTTGCAATCAGTTGACAGTTTACATCTATCATCATGTCCGCCCTCGGTGCTGAGTGTTCAGAGCGACAGAATGTCAATCCTAAGGGCCCGGGTTCGATTTCCGCCTGGGTCGGAGATTTTCTCCTCTCAGGGACTGGGTGTTGTGTTGTCCTAATGATTATCATCTTATCCCCATTGACGCACAAGTCGCCGAAGTGGCGTCGACTCGAAAGACTTGCATATGGCGAACGGTCTACCCTATGGGAGGCCCTAGTCACACATCTATCATCATCATTCTATTTTTTCAGCATTTCTGGCCATTTCTATACGTGTGACAAAGCACATCATGACAAAATATGGCGATTTGAAACTGTGTGTCGGACCAGGGTTCGAACCTGGATCCCTACCTTTCGAAGGCAGTGGGCTACCAGGTACACCATCAGAGTCCCCTGTCACCCATACACTGAGAGTACGCATCCCTGCACATTTCGAGCTTTAGCAAGAACACTATAGTCAAAGAAGAGCTAACGCCGAGGCATAGACGTGTATAACTGGCATGAAGAACTTTTCTTTGCATTTTTGCTGAAGTTCAGGTGGCCCTCATGCATTCCCATCTTCTTCACTTGTTCACCAAACTTTACAACTTGTAAGTTGCTTGCGCTATTTATCCTTATTCGGAGTACATGAAAAATACGTATAATGAAACAACCCTCTTCTATACAAATTTTACACCCAAGAAACGGTTTTGCAGCGCTATCTGACTGCAGTTTTAAAAGGAAAGGAACATATTAAAGAATCAGTACAACTGACTTCGCGCAACGAAAGAATAGCGGGCATAACTGAACAACTAAATGAATTCTATGATCATACTCACTCATAATACGTTCATAAACTAATTTCCAGAAAGTGTAGATAAGGCATTTTGTAAGCAAGTAAGGCATTTTGTAAGCAAGTGAAACTTGCTTCGACAAGTCAAACTAATCTCTTGCTTGCGCTATTTATCCTTATTCGGAGTACATGAAAAATACGTATAATGAAACAACCCTCCTCTACATAAATTTTACACCCAAGAAACGGTTTTGCAGCGCTATCTGACTGCAGTTTTGAAAGGAAAGGAACATATTAAAGAATCAGTACAACTGACTTCGCGCAACGAAAGAATAGCGGGCATAACTGAACAACTAAATGAATTCTATGATCATACTCACTCATAATACGTTCATTAACTAATTTCCAGAAAGTGTAGATAAGGCATTTTGTAAGCAAGTAAGGCATTTTGTAAGCAAGTGAAACTTGCTTCGACCAGTCAAACTAATCTCTTCTCTTTAGAAATTTGAAAGCTAATAAGATAGTAATCACGTTGATAGGGTGATTTACCACCAGTTCCCTCCGGATCTTCAGATGATGACTTACGTAAAGAAAACGGCCGAAGCATTCCACTCATTTCAGTTTTGAGGAAAGTATATACTAATGGTAGTTAAAATACAATACAATTACAATAATTTCTGTAATGTTAGCCAGCAACAGACTAAGCATCAGACACAAGTCTTTGCTTCATATAAGGACAGTACTCAATGAACTACATTATTAAGAGCCGCCCTTAACTATTATAAGAAGATCAAGACTACAGAACACAAAATTACTACAACGAAACATACACACAAGAGAAACGGTAGGCGTTGTGCAGATTGAAAATTGTAAGTACTGGACGTAAATCTTTAAGTAAACATGTAGAAACGCAAGGTAATATGAAAGAAATTTTGGACCCACTGTACATATATTTTGGTAAAAAGAAAATATCATAACCATCTGTAACATACGTGAACCGATAACACTTTCCCGTAACCGTCAAAACGAGGTCTGTCTTTACAATGAAAAGTGACAGAGAAACAAAATGGTAGATGTTTTGATTTAGGAATTTGGGAGGCAACGCACGATGAAATAAGTCACAGTGAATTCCCAGCTAACGACTTCCTATGAAGAGATAGGGCTTCAGGCTGGGAGGTGTGTAGCAAAGATTGGCTGGAAAGTCCTGGCACATTTAAACTGTGCGCTCGACTGGGGTCCGACAGAAAGTTTTAATACGCCAGGAAGGTTATAACAGCACACACTCTTCTGTATGGTGAGTGATTCGTTCTGGATTTGCTGGAGTCCTTAAAAAGTAAAAGAGCTTACGCACAATTGTGCACTTCATGTCACTGGTACGAGCATAATGCACTTCAAACCCACTATTGGACACCTGACCTGGAAATAGTATAGTACAGTTTGAAGGACGTTTCTATCTAATCAGTTTTTGTGAGGTAAAGTAGAGGACTTACGTGCCATTTCATCTGCTGAGGACGTCGATGCGTCTCAGGCTGCACCTCAAATTAAAGAACCTGCCTCCAAAAAGAGCTGTCTGCCAGTTGACGCGCCATCAGTCCACCGAAAGGCAAGTGGGGTTACACCTACAGTGAACTGCATATACCATTAATATTGGGCGAGAATAACCATCGTGGTATACACAGTAATACCGACAGATACGAACCATCAGTTAATTCACTAGACAGTTTTTATGGGGACCGTCGACGCTGAAGCATCTGTAGAATCAATGTGAATCTAGGATCTGAATCAGCCAGACCACACAGAAACCTAGGTTCTCAGTTCTCATGGAACTCATGGTACTCGCACTAAAGCACTCACGTAGGCCAAATCACTATTCCCTCATTTGGCGAGTTACCACCGAGGAGTGGGTAGTATATAGTCAGGTTTAAGGATACAGTGTACTTTTCCGGCTCAATATTATGTAAAAATCAACACTTATTTCTTTCATGCACTGTTTATAATGGATATGTTTTACAGATGTTTTGTTGATATCAGGTAATGCAGCACACTTTATAAACAAATTATAAGTATTTTGAATATTTTTGAACTTGCTTAGGGTTATTAAAAATATAACAAGGAAGTTGATGCAATTTTTTTCCAGAATGCTTGCTCAAATTGAGGTACCATTTAACCCGTTGTTATACATTTGAAGGAGACCAAATTTTTACCAGATAAGCTTGACATGATGCCTGAGGTACTAGACGTATTTGATTCCATCTATTTTTTAGAATTTTTTTCCCAATAAAAATGTTATTTATTCTGTAATTTAGTTGATTCAGCAATAAAGGTAAGGTCACCTACATAAATATTGACTATTGCAAGTTACAGAAAAAAATAAGAGCAATGGTTTCTAAACTTTGCGAAATATTTGTACCTGAATTCTGAAAAATACAACTTGCGGCAAATTGCGAATGAAGATACGAGTCCAATTAAACTGTGCCTCAGAACATTCCTGAAGCATAGTCTTCATCCTGCAGTATTTCTTCAAGATTCCTCTTCGCATTCCTTTTAGCACTTCTTGCTTCTTTGGTAACTTGAAGAGTGAATCTTTCAGCTTCATGCACCCACTGTCTGTCACGTGCAAACAATTGATCTTCCATAGTAGAGCCATATTTTATGCCTAAATTTCTCAGGACTTTCAACCTTCCTACCACTCCATCATTGAAACATATCACTGTATATAGTACACCAAATTTTAATGTATTTAATCCTACAAAAATTTTCTTGGGTAATCTTTCCCATATGCAATGGTTGAAACCTTCATTTGTATTCTGAGTGTCCCCATGAAGACATTTACTAAGCAAAACAGGGTCACTCAGGTCTCTAATAATTGGTTTTATTTCATTCATAACAGGCTCAGGAAGAGAATGCTTATGATGGTATATTTGACCACTTTCTTTTGTTTTTTGGTAACCACACCAAGAATCTGCTCCTTTAGGGCAAAGTCCGTGAACAGAGTGGTCATCTGTGCACAAATTATGAAAGTAGGTGGCTCATACAGCTTTTCTCATTGCTGTAACATCAGTAAGAGCTGCAGTTCGTCTAATAGCCAGTCCATAATAACTCTGAAGAAGGTCTATTTCAGTTTTTGTCAATCTGCCCGGCCAGACAGAGATTTTCCTTCAGATAGCCACTTTCCTTTCATTTCTCTTCGTAGCTTCCTCAATCTAGCAGCCATCCTCTTTTGCACATGTCCACAACACTCCAGTTTTGTTACCAAGGTATCACCATAGACATTGAACTCATTAATTTTATTGAAAGCTTTAGAGTCCCCATCGCCTAGGTACTTCGTATATCTAACGTTATAAACGGGCACCGACCTCTGAAATACTTTTAGAGCTCCATCACACTCCATACCTCCACTGTAACCATCATAATTCTTAGAACACTGATGTTCAATATGTCCTTCAGTTTTACCATGGCTGGTTGACAGTACTTAGATAAGCACACAGCATCAACAACTTTTCCATTCTCCAGAGAAGTAGCACATACAACACCATTCAAGGAACGATGTCCTCGACGTTGCCCTGTCCCATCAAGTGCAACGGCGATGTCCCTGGTTCCACTAATATTTACAGTTTCTTCTACTGCACGTTTCACAGATGCTTTAGATACAATCGTCAAAGCACCTAAAAGTATTTTTATATACTTGCTGAACCTACTGGGAGGAAGAGGAAGGTCCATCAAACCACAAAACGTTTGAGCGCCTTTTATCCTTTTCCTATTGCACGCATTGCATACACTGACTTCAAACTCACATCATATGAATTATGCACAATGTTCCGTCATTTTCGAGGCATATTCATTGCAGAATCTACACAGAACAACTGATTTTGACGCTAAACCCTTCCTGCAACTTTGTT
Source organism: Schistocerca piceifrons (assembly GCF_021461385.2). Classification (NCBI taxonomy): domain Eukaryota; kingdom Metazoa; phylum Arthropoda; class Insecta; order Orthoptera; family Acrididae; genus Schistocerca; species Schistocerca piceifrons. Next base: position 451,230,017 of record NC_060143.1, on the reverse strand, counting down.
GATCAATTACTTCCAGACAGCCAACACCATCACATTGTTTACATTTCGCCACTTCCTTTATCAAAGAAGTTAAGATGCCCACTACAAAAAATAGCGTCATTGTTAACACAGAAATTTAAATCACCAGGAAGCGTGCCTTGTGGGAGTTTCTTCCCTGAACAACTGATACATAGGTTACATTGAACAATGTGGCTTGCTTTGTTTGTGAACTGGTTACCACAGAATTTCCTTTTATTGAATTTCTTGATGCGTGGCATAGTTCGTATTTATTGCACACTAAAGGATATGTACTTCCTTAAATACATGTAGCACTTGGGCAACAAAAATTCAGTAACACGTGAGCAAACTGCTTCAGCGAAACAAAAGTAAATACTAGCAAAGATAATCATTTACAGACACTATAAACCTGCACTGTTCCCAACATATACAATGTATCATACGTATAAAAGCTGGAAACAGAAAATTCACAGTTCTTTTCGAAATAATACTGGTTTCTGTAACAGAAATAAAGGGAGCGTGGCAGCATACATGACCGTAACTTTAAAATTTCTTATAAATAGGTCATTTTTCATTTGAAACCAAATAATGTAACTATCAAGGTAATCAGGAGAGACTATAGAATTTAATAAAGTCATGAAAAAATTTCGATTTTTCCACCATTTATAAGTGCCCTGTATCCTTAAGGGGATGAGCGCCGTTCGGAGTGCTCTGAGGCTTCGTCGTGGCCCGAAAAGGCTCTCGGTTAGTAGTTAATTCATAAAAGCATATGGCTAAGTACTTCAAGCGACCGTTGCAGCACGCGCACAGAGAGGATGACACCAGTGAATTACAACAAACATGCTTTTGTGTTATAAGGGACAATCAAATGAAAACGAGACACATGGAAAAAAGTAATTAGCTGCTCATTATTTCAAAACTAAGGACCATAACTGTTAACACATTTATCTCGGCATTAGTGACCATCGATTTGCTTAGGACGTAAAGGTACACACCTGGGTGCAGTAGTTGGTCCGTAACCAACCGCCAACATTTTCCCACGACATTGACAGTCTCGTCTCACAGTGGGATAAATGTGTTAACACTTATGGCGATTACTTTTGAAATAATAAACAATTTACTTACTTTTTTCCATCTGTCTCGTTTTCATTCGACTGCCCCTTATATATTACCTGGAGTGGTCCATAAATGCGCTCACCCCCTCGCGAAGTCTCTTAAAACTGAACAGAGCCAAACCAACTTCAGTTCCGTCTTTATTATGGGAGATGGTCAGTAACAATTACAGATAGTTGTATTTTAATACGCTTGGACAGCCCCGTCTTCAACATGAACTTGCTGGAGAAGTATATAGCAAGTCATAAACTCTATGTTACTCCATTGTAACAGTAGTTATCAGTGCAATAACACGGCTGTTACGTGTTCTTGCCTCCCGCCCCCCCTCCCTCCCGGTGGGTTCTGTTCTGGAAAGTGTAATTATTTACATTTTACCACCACAATTTAAGGCTAACGTGATACGAAACTTTACAATCATGCTTTGGTAACAAAAATTATAGTAAAAGCCAAACCGTGTACCTATAAATCAAAGAGATATGGTACTCATTCTTCTCTTCCATCTCCTCATTTCTTCTCTTACTACGGTGTTCAGTCAGTTACAAATGGTATTTATTAGTACGATGTTGTTCTTTTCATTTTTTTCATCTTAATGGTCTTAGTATACTGTGCTGATTTACATTTTTAGAAACAAAAGTGTGACCCATTCTTCTATCTAGTTCTATTCTGTTTTATTCTACGTCTTTCATGCCGTATCTTAAATTATGTATTTATAATGCTGTCCTTATTTACGCGCTTCAATTTTCTTATTTGTTCTCGTGTACTCTCACACTCTTCACAAAAGCTCCTAAGCTTATAGCGCATGCAGTAGGGAGCGGTAAGGTGTTGGGGTACAGAATACAAGTTATTTCACAAGTTCTATTGATTTCCCACACGCATTAACAGTTTAAAAGATATTCTTCAATATGAGCTTAAAGGAATGACAAAATCATTATTTTAATTTTGGGTCATTTCAGTTTCACAGAAGTAAACTATCAAAATTTTCCTGACCCATAAAGTTATTTTCATATGAGTGACATACCATACGGTAGCCGGGAAAAGAAGGGAACAAGCGGAAAAATGCTCCTATCCGAGCACAAGAAAAGTTTATAACCTCCTTTTTAACAGTCTCTGATTGAAAATTGGGGTACCACCTACCTCGATCTATCTTCCTCAGCACCTTTCAAAAGAACTTTGGCCTGAAAAAGATATACAGGCTTTTTAACGCTCAAAGAAAAGGACATAGTGAAAGTGGGAAAGAGACGGAAAAGTAATAAACACGGGACGATATTAGACAGTGGTTGTGATATTGAAAGAGCTAAGGAGACAAGGATATTGTGAAAGAAAGAGAGGGACGCAGTGGCAGTGGAACATAGTTGACGACGTCAGAGCAGTCCTAGGACAAGAGCAAAGGAGTCCATGCCAGTGGGAGAGGAATAAAGAGAAGGAGAAAATGAAATTCATTGAAACCTAGTGACAATGAAAGACAGAGTCTATAACAATGACAATGATGAAGACAGAGATAATGACAGTGAGAAGAGACAACAGCAGTGGGAAGAAATGAACGGAATAGTAGCAGTAAGAGAGATTAAGTGAGAGACAGCGACAGTGAGAGGTGATTGTAGTAATGGAAAAGAACGAGGGAGACTGCGACTGTGAAACAGAACACTGTGAGAGAGAGAGGCACAAAGAGATAATGACAGTGTGTAGGACTGAATGAGTGCGTGAGAATGCGCAAGCGGGAGTGGATAAGTATGAGCGACTTTCAGCGATGGACTAGTGGGTATGGTAGAGTTACAGTTAGGCGAGCTTGTGGCAGTAAGAGAAAGAGTGCGAATAAGTTCGCTTGCCAAAGTTTTTGGGCAAATTTTTAAAGATTTTGAGGGAGGTACAATGAGACCCTACTTTTCAGCCAGTCTTTTAAACAGGATTTGATATCCCTGACTGTGGCCGCCAGTATTCTATCTTGCTAGAAGCTCGCCTTGTTGCAGCTTGATACACGTGAAGTAGCACATGGTACAAAAGTGGATTGAAATACAAGCAGCAGATCGTACAGTAAGCACTATTCCCGTGGAAGAGACCGCCAATTGTACTGAACTTGCTTCTGATTGGTTGGCACATTCGGGTGTTAGGCGCCAAAACGCTTAACTTCTCTTATTAATTATTTATATACTTTTCATTGTATTTAACCCAGTTTGCAGTATGACAATCTCTCATGGTGACCTTACGAGTCTATCGGTTTTGTTTATTAAATTTCACTAGTTTTGAGGAACATAAGAGTAATGGTATTACAACCGAAGTGCTTCTGACACCTTCGCGTCTCTTTGGCGCGCCTGTGAGACGAAGTACTTCATCTGCGCTAGTCACTCTGTTTCGGGTGTTCTTCAGAGCCGGACGTGTATCTCTGTTTCGGATGGGCATGTCGCATTCTATTCCGGAAGGTGTCAGAAAAGTTACCATACTATTAAGAAAGCTATGTCGAATGTTGTGGAAGCCAGTGTAGAAAGTGATATTTTAAAATATAAAGAAACAGGATGTATTAATGAGAGGTGACGCCTACTATGATTTTCAGTACTACAGATCTTGTCCACTGTAGATACAGATACTAACCTGGGCAAGTGGCATCCCACAAAGAAAGCACAGACACAGGTTCAAGTTCGAGATGACAGCGTAGCAGCCTCCGCCCAGGAAGATCCCACGACCAACGAGCCGTCTTCTGCCCTGGGAACACAACTTTAGAAGATGACAGGGTGGTGGAAAGAACGGTTAGGGACTTTTCTTCAATCTCTACAGATCTCTTCAGTTTCCAGATCTGACTTCCAACACGACAACGTATAATTTAATAAGGAGCACATGTGCCTCTCTGCGACAGCAGTATTTTTCTGCTTTTCAAAAAGCTTCTTTATTCCAGTCTCTGATCACAAATGAATTCTTTAGACGATGACCGGTTTCAGTCTGTAATAACCATCTTCAGATCTAAAATATATAAATATATACATCTAGTGAGCAGTGTGTCTTTTAACATAAAACAGCAATATGTATCACAATATACTGTAATGCACCAGGGAAATGTACAGATAAAATATGGTATGACGTACCTTTTTTACACCATGTCCTAAAGTGATACGGCCATATTGGCATCGTCAAAACATATAAATATAATCAGCATAGCATCGTCACAAGGACTTAAAATATGGTGTAGAATTGGCCACATCGTCCACATAGTGATTATTGCCAACTAGCTACTGAGGTACAGTTGCATCCACAAACCTGTTTGCCTACACCCTCCCTAGATGTCGCTACTGTGGGCTTGCTTATATGTAGTCACCATTTATGCAAAAACATAATCTGATAAAAGCACATTAGACAAAATGCATGTAGCAGACTTATTAAAATTGATGGCTATCGTAGAAACCAATTGTGATACATTAAAAGATGGATGCAGTTACCAATGTAAAATTATTAAAAGAAAATATATGAAGAGTATAGGTCCGACCCTTTTTTATGCTGAATTTACTGTCAACAATTAATATAGCGTAATACATTGCCTGTGGCAATCTATAAATTACTTATGGAAGATAAAATGTCTACATGACAGCTGAAAAAACAGACGGATCAATGAACAGCGCCCTATGTTGGGTCGGCCGCTAGGATCTTATGTAGGCGCCCACCGATCTTAAGAACTTAACCAATGGAGGGCTTTACATACATCGTGACATGTCTCCTACAGAAAATTTTTAAACAACATGTAAGCATTCAATAAATAAAATTATATAGTTTGGCTATACATTTCTGCTTTTTGGTTTATGAAGTTATTTACGTGCTGCAGCAGTAGCAATGAGGAAACATACGCCAGTTGGAAACATTCTCTTGCAGTATAATATAATTTCCGATAACCTGTACACCTGTGTCCTCTGTAAATTTAACTAATGTGTGTGAAAAGACAGTAAAATAATACTTCACTAATTGGTTGTGCGGACAAGTGTCACTGTTTAAAAAATGCCTCACTCCTCGATACTGTCGGTAAAAGTTAGTCGAGCTACATAACGACTGCGCGATTGAAGCCTACAGGAAGTACGCTCACCTGTTAAACCCACTGTCACCGTTTGTCAGCTGCTTTATGAAAAGTGCTTTTGGGATGAAGACTTAAACGAGGAAAAATAAGGTAAGCTACTTGTAGGGCGCGTTGAACCTGGCGCGGATGGTATCCGGTGGCTTACATTAACCGGACGCTTGCTAACGACGCCCTGTTGACATAAATCGCAATTTAGCAGCCGCCTGCTCCCCATACCTCTGCCTGAACTACAGAGCCTCCTACCTCGGAGGCCGCAGTGCACCTGCGGACAGCACCACGTCATCCAACACTTCCGCAGGTGGTCGTTGACACTCACGCTAGTTACTGCTCATGTATTTATTCATCGCCTTTCGGCCGCACAGAATTCGGCTCCGCGGAGCATTTGCCTACGGTTCAGAGGGCCTAAAGTCTAATCGCCAAGACTCGCTTCTAATTGCGTTATTAAATTACGTCCTGCGGCTACTGCGCTCGTTATTTATCTTCCGTAATCAGATTTGGGACTGGCGTTGGGCTCACAGCCTCTAGTTTCCTTTTTCTTCCCGGGTCATTTCTCGGTAGCCGCGAGCCACGTCATTACCACTGTGCTGAACACGGAAGCACGAGGGGCAGGTGAGACTCACCGATCACTGCTCGAAATGCCTACACCTCTCAGTGAGAACAATACCTGCCGCTTAGCTCGTGGAAGTATTAGTATAATCTTGACACTCTCGTCGATCACTGTTACTGTCTTAAAATTTTTTTCATTTGTAGTGTTCACCATTCATTTGTCAATGAAATCTGTGCATTTTAAATGAAGAAATTACCGCCTTTGAGAGTTTCTTAGAAGAAAACCATTGTTTTGCGACTGTGGTGAAACCAGAACTTTGCTGTGATGGTGACAGGATGAACAGCAGGAGAAAAGATGCACCCGATGCCTTAACGTAACGTCATATACCAAGAACGAGCTGACATATTTGTATTCCTTAGCGAAGTACGTGCTGAGCACTTTCCAGAATGAATTTTCATTCTGCAGCGAAGCGTCCGCTCTTGTGAAACGTCCAGGCATATTAAAATTGACGTGCGACGTTTTCTTTTCCAGGTGAGCGCTATACCGTTTGGGCTATACAAGCACGAACTTTTGACCCATACTCAAGGCTGTACTTCTGCCAGTACCTCATCCCCCACCTTCAAACCCACAGAGAAATTCTCCTGCGTAACTTACGAGTAGTTTCATCAGCCAGGATGTTTCATGTCAGCACATACTCCGCTGCTATGGCTAAGCCGGTAATTAACAGACTATGAACGCGGAATGGTATTTGGAGCTAGACGCATGGATAATCGTTAGGGAGTTCAATATTCGGAGATCAAAAGTGTCAAGAGTGTGCCGAGAATACCACCTTTCAGGCATTACCTCTCATCACGGAAAACGCAGTGGTCGACGGCTGTCACTTGGCGGCGTTTGCGTAGAGTTGTCAGTGCTAAGAGACAATCAACACTGCGTGAAATAACCACAGAAATCAACGTTGGACGTACGACGAACGTGTCCATAAGGAGAGTGTGATGAAATTTGGTGTTAATGGGCTATGGCAGCAGATGATCGACGTGATTTCCTTTGCTAACAGCAGGACATCGCCTTTAGAGCCTCTCGGGCTCGTGACCATATCGGTTGGACGCCAGACAATTGGAAAACCGTGGTCTGGTCAAATGAGTCCCGATTTCAGTTGCTAAGAGCCCCCCCCCCCCCTCCCCGCACCACCACCATGAACCATGGACCTTGCCGTTGGTGGGGAGGCTTGCGTGCCTCTGCGATACAGATGGCCGTACCGTAGGTGCAACCACAACGGAGGGGTATCTGTTGAGAGGCCAGACAAACGTGTGGTTCCTGAAGAGGGGCAGCAGCCTTTTCAGTAGTTGCAGGGGCAACGGTGTGGATGATTGATCTGGCCTTGTAACATTAACCAAAACGGCCTTGCTGTGCTGGTACTGTGAACGGCTGAAAGCAAGGGGAAACTACAGCCGTAATTTTTCCCGAGGGCATGCAGCTTTACTGTATGGTTAAATGATGACGGCGCTCTCTTGGGTAAAATATTCCGGAGGTAAAATAGTCCCCCATTCGGATGTCCGGGCGGGGACTACTCAAGAGGACGTCGTTATCAGGAGAAAGGAAACTGGCGTTCTACGGATCGGAGCGTGGAACGTCAGATCCCTTAATCGGGCAGGTAGGTTAGAAAACTTAAAAAGGGAAATGGATAGGTTAAACTTAGATATAGAGGGAATTAGTAAAGTTCGGTGGCAGGAGGAACAAGACTTTTGGACAGGTGAATACAGGGTTATAAATACAAAATCAAATAGGGGTAATGCAGGAATAGGTTTAATAATGAAAAAAATAGGAGTGCGGGTAAGCTACTACAAACAGCATAGTGAACGCATTATTGTGGCCAAGATAGACACAAAGCCCACACCTACCACAATAGTACAAGTTTACTTGCCAGCTAGCTCTGCAGATGATGAAGAAATTGATGAAATGTATGATGAGATAAAAGAAATTATTCAGGTAGTGAAGGGAGACGAAAATTTAATAGTCATGGGTGACTGGAATTCGAGAGTAGGAAAAGGGAGAGAAGGAAACATAGTAGGTGAATATGGATTGGGGGTAAGAAATGAAAGAGGAAGCCGTCTGGTAGAATGTTGCACACAGCATAACTTAATCATAGCTAACACTTGGTTCAAGAATCATAAAAGAAGGTTGTACACATGGAAGAATCCTGGAAATACTAGAAGGTATCAGATAGATTATATAATGGTAAGACAGAGATTTAGGAACCAGGTATTAAATTGTAAGACATTTCTAGGGGCAGATGTAGACTCTGACCACACTCTATTGGTTATGAGCTGTAGATTAAAACTGAAGAAACTGCAAAAAGGTGGGAATTTAAGGAGATGGGATCTGGACAAACTGATTAAACCAGAGGTTGTACAGAGTTTCAGGGAGAGCATAAGGGAACAATTGTCACAAATGGGGGAAAGAAATACAGTAGAAGAAGAATGGGTAGCTCTGAGGGATGAAGTAGTGAAGGCAGCAGCGGATCAAATAGGTAAAAAGACGAGGGCTAGTAGAAATCCTTGGGTAACAGAAGAAATATTGAATTTAATTGATGAAAGGAGAAAATATAAAAATGCAGTAAGTGAAACAGGCAAAAAGGAATACAAACGTCTCAAAAATGAGATCGACAGGAAGTGCAAAATGGCTAAGCGGGGATGGCTAGAGGACAAATGTAAGGATATAGAGGCTTATCTCACTAGGAGTAAAATAGATACTGCCTACAGGAAAATTAAAGAGACCTTTGGAGAAAAGAGAACGACTTGTATGAATATCAAGAGCTCAGATGGAAACCCAGTTCTAAGCAAAGAAGGGAAAGCAGAAAGGTGGAAGGAATATATAGAGGGTCTATACAAGGGCGACGTACCTGAGGAGAATATTCTGGAAATGGAAGAGAATGTAGATGAAGACGAAATGGGAGATACAATACTGCGTGAAGAGTTTGGCAGAGCACTGAAAGACCTGAGTCAAAAGAAGGCCCCGGGAGTAGACAACATTCCATTGGAACTACTGACGGTCTTGGGAGAGCCAGTCCTGACAAAACTCTACCATCTGGTGAGCACGATGTATGAGACAGGCGAAATGCCCTCAGACTTCAAGAAGAATATAATAATTCCAATCCCAAAGAAAGCAGGTGATGACAGATGTGAAAATTACCGAACTATCTGTTTAATAAACCACAGCTGCAAAATACTAACGCGAATTCTTTACAGACGAATGGAAAAACTAGTAGAAGCCAACCTTGGGGAAGATCAGTTTGGATTCCATAGAAATATTGGAACACGTGAGGCAATACTGACCTTACGATTTATCTTAGAAGAAAGATTAAGGGAAGGCAAACCTACGTTTCTAGCATTTGTAGACTTAGAGAAAGCTTTTGACAATGTTGACTGGAATACTCTCTTTCAAATTCTAAAGGTGGCAGGGGTAAAATAGAGGGAGCAAAAGGCTATTTACAATTTGTACAGAAACCAGATGGCAGTTATAAGAGTCGAGGGACATGAAAGGGAAGCAGCGGCTGGGAAGGGAGTGAGACAGGGTTGTAGCCTCTCCCCGATGTTATTAAATCTGTATATTGAGTAAGCAGTAAAGGAAACAAATGAAAAATTCGGAGTAGGTATTGAAATTCATGGAAAAGTAATTAAAACTTTGAGGTTCGCCGATGACATTGTAATTCTGTCAGAGACAGCAAAGGACTTGAAAGAGCAGTTGAATGGAATGGACAGTGTCTTGGAAGGAGGATATAAGATGAACATCAACAAAAGCAAAATGAGGATGATGGAATGTAGTCGAATTAAGTCGGGTGATGCGGAGGGAATTTGATTAGGAAATGAGACACAAAGTAGTAAAGGAGTTTTGCTATTTGGGGAACAAAATAACTGATGATGGTCGAAGTAGAGAGGATATAAAATGTAGACTGGCAATAGCAAGAAAAGCGTTTCTGAGGAAGATAAATTTGTTAACATCGAGTATAGATTTAAGTATCGGGTAGTCGTTTCTGAAGGTATTTGTATGGAGCGTAGCCATGTATGGAAGTGAAACATGGACGATAAATAGTTTAGACAAGAAGAGAATAGAAGCTTTCGAAATGTGGTGCTACAGAAGAATGCTGAAGATTAGATGGGTGGATCACATTACTAATGAGGAGGTATAGAATAGAATTGGGGAGAAGAGAAGTTTGTGGCACAACTTGACTAGAAGAAGGGACCGGTTGGTAGGACATGTTCTGAGGAATCAAGGGATCACAAATTTAGCATTGGAGGGCAGTGTGGAGGGTAAAAATCATAGAGGGAGACCAAGAGATGGATAGACTAAGCAGATTCAGAAGGACGTAGGTTGCAGTAAGTACTGGGAGATGAAGAAGCTTGCACAGGATAGAGTAGCATGGAGAGCTGCATCAAATCAGTCTCAGGACTGAAGACCACAACAACAACAACAAGAGCTGATGGGAGGGATCGAATGTGGTGCAGACCCCGCGTAACCATGGACCCAAGTCGTCAACAAGGCACTGTGCAAGTTGGTGGTTGCTCCATAACCGTGTAGGCTGTTTTGACATCCAATGGGCTGGATCCTGGGGTCAAAATGAACGGATAATTGACGGGGAATGGCTATGTCTGGATATTTGGAGACTATTTGCAGCCATTCATGGGCTTCATGTTCCCAAATGGGATGGGAATTTTATGGATAAAATGCGCCATGTCAACGGGCTACAGTTGTTCAACTGGTTTGAAGAACATTCTGGACAATTCGATAGAAAGATTGGCCATCCAGATCGCCCAACATGAATCTCATCGAACATTTATGCAACGTAATCGAGAAGTCAGCTCATGTACAAACTCCTGCACCGGCAATTCTCACGCTGTTATAGAAGGGCATAGAGGCAGCATAGCTCAATTTTTCTGAATGGGACTTATAATGACTTATTGAGTCCCTGCCACGTAGAGCTGCTGCACTCTTCCGGACAAACTGAGAACCGAAACGATACTCAGAGGGATCCCATTTCTTTAATGACCTCAGTCTATGTGAAGCTTGGGAGAAAGGAGCTGAAGCTAGCGGTGGAAGCCAGTTCAGTCAATACTGCACTTACCCACGAAAGGCAAATATCCAAGGTTCGAGGCCTGGTCCGCCATATAGTTTTAATCTGCCAGTAAGTTTCATTTGCGCAGTTTTTTCCGGATGAGGCTACGGAACTGAGCTGATAGTGCCAATGACAAGTGAAAAAGAGGCCAAAACTAGTGGGAAATTGAAAGTTTGTTGGGAGGCCGGAAAATTCTAGAACTCTTTCTAAATTGAAATGGCTAACAAACCGCTCACACGGGGATTTGTGCCTAATAGGTCCTACTTTCAAGATCCAGTGAAGGCTTTTTCTTTTACAGTATTGATGTCTTTGGAATTTCTCTGTTCTGGCATTTTTACTGACACGTCTTACTTTCTCCTGCCGAAATCGTGTCAGAAGTGGTCTGAATCCCGGTGCAGAGAATTCTCACTTTCTTTATTTCTAGGTATTTTTATGAATTTTAGTAAAGCTTCTATACTTCTAACTAGAGTGCGTCCCATGTCACAGATTCGACTCTCGGAAGGGATTTTTTGTCTGTTTTCTTTATTTTGTAAAAACCCATATCTCTGCGCGTTTTTGCCCAAGGAGACCAACAATCTGGACCTAGATATTTTAGTCTTATACACTTGTTTCTTCGTAGACGATCACAGTTGGAATTCCTGATACTTTTATTTCTTTCAAAATTTCGTATGTGGACGAGTTTAGTCTCACAGTTGTTGATTCAAAATGACAGTGGCGTTCTTTTGCTATATTTGGTATTTTGGCTTTTATGAAAGTAGTTATTTACTTCCTTCTATCAGAATTGCGACTGAAACTGGAGGTGTGTGCTCTGAGACGGAAAAATGTACCACTACAAGGTGTGGAAGCTAAAGTTCAATCTGTAAGGTGTCTCAGTGACTTAAGCTCACTGTCAGGCAGTCACCTTACTGTGCGAATTATAATTCCCACATTTTTCGCTCTTGTCATGTATTGTACAATCAACCATCACTCTCCTTGCAAGGATTCAGGTCCTTCGAACGAAATTTCTTACTTTCTGGATATTGCACAAATACATCGTAGTCTGGAGTTCCCGAGACGACATTTCCACAGTTTATATGTGTGTTTGTCACACGATGTTTACGTATCTCATCAGTTACAAAGGCAACGTTATGTGTCACGTCATGCTTTGAAGGATCGAGTTTCTGAAGTACACTGGTGTTCAACTCTTAAGGACGAAAGTAACTTTCGCATGATGTGTCAGTACCAAGAATCATAGCTCAATGGAACTTGGGCTGTATATAGAAATAACTGCTACGGCATAGCACGGAAGGCAGCTGAAAGAAGTGCGTAGTGAGAAGAACAGAAATAGCACTTTTATTCAAATACAAAATTATACTGAAGTAACCGCATTTCGTAATAGTCGCCTGGATGCTACGAATGGAGGGATATTATTCTTAATAAATTGTGCGATCACCACGGACGGCAATGTGTTCACTGCAACGAGCTCCCTTGCTGGCCACGTGGTTAGTAAATATACTGAAGAGCCAAAGAAACGGGTATACCTGCCGGATATTGTGTAGGGTCCCCGCGAGCAAACGGAAATGCCGCAACATGACGTGGAATGCACTCGACTAATGTCTGAAGTAGTGCTGGAGGGAATTGAGGCCATGAGTCCTGTGGGGCTTTCCATAAACGCATAAGAGTACGAGGGGGTTTAGATCTCTTCTGAACAGCACGTTGCAAGGCATCCCAGATATACTCAATAATGTTCATTTTCGGGGAGTTTGATGGCCAGGGTAAGTGTTTAAACTCAGAAGAGTCCTGGAGCCACTCTGTAGAAATTCTGGACGTGTGGGGTGTGGTATTGTCCTGCTGGAAGTGCCCAAGTCCGTCGGAATGCACAATGCACAAGAATGGATCCAGGTGGTCAGACAGGATGCTTACATACATGTTACCTGTCAGAGTCGTATCTAGACGTATCAAGGGTCGTCCCATGTCACTCCATCTGCACAAGCCCCACACCATTACCGAGCCTCCACCAGCTTGAACAGTCCCCTGCTGACATGCAGCATCCATGGATTCGTGAGGATTTCATATCCTTACACGTCCATAGGCTCGATACAGTTTGAAATGGGCTGCGTCCGACCAGGCAACATGTTTCCACTTATTAACAGTCAAATGTCGGTGTTGATGGCCCCTGGCGAGGCTTAAAGCTTTCTGTCGTGCAGTCATCAAGGTTACGCGAGTGGGCCTTTGGCTCCGAAAGCCCATATCGATGATATTTCTTTGAATGGTTCGCACGATCACGCTTGTTGATGGCCCAGTATTGAAATCCGCAGCAATTTACGGAAGGGTTGAACTTCTGTCACCTTGAACGATTCTCTTCAGTCGTCGTTTGTCCCGTTCTTGCATGATCTTTTTCCTGCCGCAGTGATGTCAGAGGTTTGATGTTTTACCGGATTCCTGGTATTCACGGTACACTCGTGAAATGGTCGTGATCGATAATATCGATATTAGTTAATACCATTAAAAAGGTTTTAATTAAAATTGTCGGTATATAATCTGTCATCAGAATAACACCCGCAGCAAATTAGCGCTTCAGGCAAATCAAAGAGGGCTTAACGCGGGCTACTTTTGTTTCTAAATTCTACTATATAAACCACGCACGGGTATTGCTAGCTATCTTATCTTGTTTTCCGCGCTCTGACTAAGTTTACGTAGATGCGACATGCGATGTAACGGGCATTTCCGTGTGATACACTACGGAAGGGATCAGGGCACTTTTGTTAAATTACAAGAAAGTTGACTATAATTTATACGGAACAGACTTTTGCAGTAAGGTCAGGGACTAAGAATATCTGAGGAATTGTGTGCGCGAGAAAAGTAGCGCTCAATATTAAATTCTATTACATGCCGAATAACTGATAATAGGATCTGTGGACTATGCTAAGGGGCGTTAAAATTAATATAAAAACGGAATTGGACCCTTAGTTTTTTGAAAATAAACGCTTATAAAGTTTGAATGAGTGTATCGAAGTATGGTAATGGACCATATTCCTTGCTATAATATCTTTGAGTGACGAACTATAAAAGACACTGACATTTTACACTACTGGCCATTAATTTTGCTACACCACGAAGATGACGTGCTACAGACGCGAAATTTAACCGACAGGAAGCAGATGCTGTGATATGCAAATGATTAGCTTTTCAGAGCATTCACGCAAGGTTGGCGCCGGTGGCGACACCTACAACGTGCTGACATGAGGAAAGTTTCCAACCGATTTCTCATACACAAACAGCAGTTGACCGGCGTTGCCTGGTGAAACGTTGTTGTGATGCCTCGTGTAAGGAGGAGAAATGCGTACCATCACGTTTCCGACTTTGATAAAGGTCGGATAGTAGCCTATTGCGATTGCGGTTTATCGTATCGCGACATTGCTGCTCGCGTTGGTCGAGATCCAATGACTGTTGGCAGAATATGGAATCTGTGGGTTCAGGAGTGTGATACGGAACGCCGTGCTGGATCCCAACGGCCTCGTATCACTAGCAGTCGAAATGACAGCCAACTTATCCGCATGGCTGTAACGCATCGTGCAGCCACGTCTCGATTCCTGAGTCAACAGATGGGGACGTTTGCAAGAGAACAACCATCTGCAGGAACAGTTCGACGACGTTTGTAGCAGCATGGACTATCAGCTCGGAGACCATGGCTGCGGTTACCCTTGACGCTGCATCACAGACAGGAGCGCCTGCGTTGGTGTACTCAACGATAAACCTGGGTGCACGAATGGCAAAACGTCATTTTTTCGGATGAATCCAGGTTCTGTTTACAGCAACATGATGGTCGCATCAGTGTTTGGCAACATCACGGTGAACGCACATTAGGAGCGTGTATTCGTCATCGCCATGCTGGCGTATCACTCGGCGTGATGGTATGGGGTGCCATTGGTGACACCTCTCGGTCACCTCTTGTTTGCATTGACGGCACTTTGAACAGTGGACGTTACATTTCAGATGTGTTACGACCCGTGGCTCTACCCTTCATTCGATCCCTGCGAAACCCTACATTTCAGCAGGATAATGCACGATCACATTTTGCGGGTCCTGTACGGGTCTTTCTGGATACAGAAAATGTTCGACTGCTGCCCTGTCCAGCACATTCTCCAGATCTCTCACCAATTGAAACTTCTGGTTGGTGGTGACCGAGCAACTGGCTCGTCACAATACTCCAGGCACTTCTCTTGATGAACTGTGGTATCGTGTTGAAGCTGCATGGGCCGCTGTACCTGTACACGCTATCCAAGCTCTATTTGAATCAATGCCCTGGCGTATCAACGCAGTTATTACGGCCAGAGGTGGTTGTTCTGGGTACTGATTTCTCAGGATCTATGCACCCACATTGCGTGAAAATGTAATCACATGTCAGTTCTAGTATAATATATTTGTCCAATGAATACCCGTTTATCATCTGCATTTCTTCTTGGTGTAGCAATTTTAATGGCGAGTAGTGTAGCTGCCATAATTGCTAAGGGTAATTGTAGGACCAATAAACGCTTATAAAGTTTGAATGACTGTATCGCAGTATAGTAATGTACCGTATTCCCTGCTATAATATCTTTGAGTGACGTACTATAAAAGACACTGACATTTTAGCTGCCATAATTGCTAAGGGTAATTGTAGGACGAATCTTCCTTTTCCCTCTATTCAAAACGCAATCATTCATGATCATTTAATTATTATTGAATGTTGTTAATAAAAAACTAAAGTTATTTCGACAATTACGTGTTAGTAGTAACTAATAAATAACACCTAAATACGTTATTAAATATCGTGTCTTCGGTAATGCAGCAACAAATAAAGGGTGATCGACTGAGCAAAACGTTAACATTAATTATCATGAAAACCCGAAATTTAGTCGGCGTTACAGGGAAGATGTTTGTGGCTGCTCCATCTCAGGTACGGGTATAACGAACAGTGAGGCATATACAGTGGGTAACAACACAAACATCGCACGTCAGGGAAACCGATGACAGCAGATCGACGGAGGGCGGCTAGAGGGAACACGTTGCAGAATATGCATCGCTGTCCATGATAATCACATATGATATTAAGAAACATGTTCCACCGTTTGTGATGTCCTGACATTCGGAATCATGAATCGTGGTGACTTCAATGTAACTATTGTCTTCGAATAAAGTCTCTTTTCTGTTCGTCTCATTGTGTATTTCTTTTAGTTACCTCCTGTACTACACTGTAGGAGCTACTTCTGTGTATAGTCTAAGTTTGAAGGAGCTGTGTTATGGGACAGTGCCACATCAGGTGAAAGTTCCTTTGGTCCCTAAATTTTTCACACTAGAAAATTTCCTCACTTTCAAATGCATCAAATTTTTACTGAGCTGATTATCATCTTTTACGACTTAAATAATACCTGTTATTTGAAGTAGTTGTGTATCTTTCGACCTGTCTGTAAGTTTTCGTTTATCTGTGAAATTAGTGTTACCCTGTAAGATGTGAGTGCGAATAGAACTCTGGACATGGAGTGTGGGAGATAGCGGTTGAAACCTCATCAAGCTATCAAAAATTTGGGATTTCGTTGTTTCCTAAATTGCTTGAGGCAAGACTCACCCGTAATTCCCCATTCCTGAGATCTCTAACGATGACTTTGTCAATAGAAATCAACCTTAATCTACTTTTTCTTTTCTTCTAATGTTTCAAATGGCTCTAAGCACTATGCGACTTAACATCTGAGGTCATCAGTCTCCTAGACTTATAACTACTTAAACCTAACTAACCTAAGGACATCACACACATTTATGCCCAAGGCAGGATTCGAACCTGCGACCGTTCTTTCCTTCTTTTTCAGTATTTAATTTTACTTGCAATGATTTCCATTTTACAATTATACTGTCATTACAGTCACACCCAATATTTTCGCGTTCTGATTACACGAACTGTTTGCTTATTCAGTATCGTATCAATATTCAATAATCCAGAAACCCACAGATAACAATTGCTGGAGGTTGTGGTACTTTTAGTCATAAATTTATCTGTGAGATTCGTGGCTGAGCGCCGTGGTTGTGACGTCAATTACTTGATGTAATAGAGCAAGTAGCAACATTTTATTAGACATTATCTACGCCAAGGCACATTTACATTTTTTATCCAGCTTTAATTGCTGCATTCTTCATTGATATGTGTATGCCAACTGCATTTTTAAACTGCAGCTGCCCTGTGGAAAATAAAATTTCCTTTAACTACCACATTTCCAAACCATACATTTACGTTCAACATACAGTTATTTGCACTTACCTATATTCTGTACCTTGTAACGCCGTATTTTGGGTTCATATCGGTGCCATGCACAGGCCATATCGGCGACTAACTTTACTACCGATATGCTCTGCTTTGCAGAAACCTCTCTGCCAAGTCGCCTGGCAAGTCGCACAGACACCCATGCCACGCGACTGTGGTGTGGTTCAGTGCGCCGATGTAGAGGCAGACACAAGCTGTGTGAGGGGTAAGCTCTGGTTCCACACCGAATGGAATGTACTGTCTGACGTAAGAAGACAATGATTAGTGTCCATAACTGTGGTGGACGTGTTTATTTTGAACCACAGCTGAAAACAGTAGAACTGTAGAAGCTGTGGCGAAGGCCTGTACGTGTCTTTAAGACAGGTACTATTTGGATGACACTCAACACCCAATGCCGGAAGGATAGCGCCTTAGCTAACTGTCACTGCTTAAAATTAATAGTGTGCAGCTTTCTTGGTGAACTTCATGTTCTTGTAGATTGTAACTCACCATCCTGGTTACCTGACATCTAATTGTAGCGCAGTGACTAGATTGTTAGCTGTAGTGAGCGCCCTGCCTTACTTCAGAGGTCAGTACATGCCATTCATTGATATATTCAAGGTTAATCGGCAAGTGACCGAAAAATTAGTTGTTTTGGTGTGTCATTTATCTATTCGCTCGAATCACGCTACCTGCCCTCTTTGAGTGAAATTTTGCATTGCTTCATTAAGCCCTTTATCGCCAACTGTTCCATTTTATTTGATGTCTGAATCATATAATTACAGTTTGTGAATTTCAGGTCATCACTATGCTTATTTCTGTTGTGTAAAGGAAAGTGTAATTTAGTGCGACCTCTGAATGGTAACCATCGCCAGATAGTTGCATGTTGCCATTGAAACAAAAACTGTAAGATCCATGTCTTCAAGGTTGATTGGTAAACTTGAACGTGACACGTACCATACTTCCACAGCATTCTAAAATCGGTTGATCTTACAAGTTAAAAAGTGATTATTCTTACTCTCAAGTAACTGCTATATCGAATAATTCTTTAAATTAAGAGAATAATTCTGTTTCTCATACCCTGCTTATCGAGTTGCATATAGTGTTTAATGAGTTCAGTGAGTAAAAGTTTTTCTATTTAACGATGGGTTCAAAGTGTTGATGGCAGCCATTATTGATTCAAATTGAGGCGACTTTCCTGAACTGCCTTTCATTTATCTGCTTTTGATAAAGCTGAGTTAGGCTCATTTCTGTCATCAGGTCACGAAACCTAAGTGTTACTTTCTTCATCCACTGCTTTGTAACTTTGACGTGTGTGACAGTTCATTTTCGGCGCTGCGGTACTAGTCTGTGTATTGTCTGAGGCGAATATTAATAGCCTCTCACATTGTCACTGTCACCTGTGATGGTTTTCTCACGTAAATGTTCTTGTTAAAGGCCGAATAATACTGTAGATCCGTTAGAATTAATATTACTGTTTAATATTTTGTCTGTTTACATAAAAAATTGGGGTGTGACTTAGTCCACCATTAACTATACTCAAGCTCAAAAAATCAATCCTATGCCACTGTTTATTTTAAAGGACTCGTCTGATCATTTTCTATGTTTCCCTATTTAAATTTTTTTGTAGTAAATTATTTAAAAAGTTATCCCACCGTTGTTTCCGGTCTGGTCTAAAATAAATTTCATTCACTTCAAAATTTTATGTAATCAGTTAAGAAGGTCTATGTTTTTAATGGGTTCCTGACAGTTGTGGTAATCGCTTGTCTAAAGTTATTCATGCATTCTAGTATTTGCTTGAAGTTACCTGTGAGTTGTGCAGTTGACAATTGTAAAATTCTAAACTGATTCAGATTGTTGTGTGTGTCTTGTAATGTCTATGTTGTCAAAGTTTTTGTAGATTAAATTGAATGTCATGTTGGTAAGGCCGCAACAAAATTTTCATATTCATGCCTTGTGTGAAGCTGCCTTTTGGGTTTTTAGAAGCAAAGTTTGTTACACATGATGCAGCTTTTAGTGGCCCATCACTTTATCACTCTTCCCAACCCTTCCGCACGACGGATAACAGACTTTGAATGCGTAATGGTAGTTGGAACTAGACGCATGGGACGTACCATTTCGGAAGTCGTTGGGGAATTCAGTATTCCGAGATCCACAGCGTCAAGTGTGCCTCAAGAATACTAAATTTCAGGCATTATCTCCCACCACTTGACGACGGAGAGCAGCGGCATTCGCATAGGGTTGTCAGTCTTAACAGACAAGCAACACTGCGCGGAATATCCACAGAAATCACTGTTGGACGTGTGATGTCGTCAGTCATACGACCACACCGCCGCCTGAGAGATCGATCTGCCGGATGCGATTCTCTCGATAAACGGAACAGAAGAGCGGCTGTGTTAGCCAAAGAGTACACAGCTAGTCGCAGTACTTATGCTCGCCGCGAGGCGCTGCTAGGCCACTTCATGTGCAGCAGGAGCGTAGTGCAGTTGTGCCAGTCTACAGTTCGTAGCCAGCGTCGATGTTAGTCTTCGTCTGCAACTCTGTCATTGCTGCCATCAAGTCTTTGTAGCTCCGTTCCAAGTTAGTCTTCAAATTCACCGGATTCGACATTCAAGATTACGAGGGATTAACTCGTCACTGCAAGATTTGTGACTAGTAAATTATGTCATTCTACAGACGCTTAGTCTAGTCGCGTCTTCTATAAGTTATTGTCAACCACATGATCATGGACTACAGCAGAGTTAAGTAATAAATACTTTCTTATTTTGTACTCCTGCTAATTAATTATGTTTTCCTGTTGTAGCTATCAAGCAGTCTTATGTTGATAGACTCGATTATGGTGGAAGATTGAGAGCCATCAGGACGTATGACGAACGTATCCGTTAAGACGCAACAGCGAAATTCGGCGTTAATGAACTATGGCCGGAAGCGACCGAAGCGAGTGCCTTTGCTAACAGCACAACATTGCCTGCAGCGCCTCCCCTGGGCTCGTAACCATATCGGATGGACCCTAGACGACTGGAAAACCGTGGCCTGGTCAGAAGAGTCCCGATTTCAGTCGATAAAAGCTGATGATAGGGCTCCAGTGTGGCGCAGATACTGCGAAACCATGGACCCAAGTTGTCAACAAGGCACTGTGCAAGCTGGTGGTTGCTCCATACTCATGTGGGCTGTATTGACCTGGGTCCTGTGGTCCAAATGAACTGATAATTGACAGGGAATGGTTATGTTCGGATATTTGGAGACTATTTGCAGCAAGCTGGTGGTGGCCACATAATGATGTAGGCTGTGTTTACTTGGAATGGACTGGGTCCTCTGATCCAACTGAACCGGAAATTGACTGGAAATCGTTACGTTCGGCTACTCCAGGACCATTTGCAGCAATTCATGGACTTCATGTTTTTATTCCCAAACAACGGTGGAATTTTTTTTGATGACAATGCGCCATGTAACTGGGCAACGACTGTTCGTGATTGGTCTGAAGAACATTCTGGGCAGTTCAAGCGACTGATTTTGCCACCCATTAAAAATTTATGGGAGATAATTGAGCAGTCAGGTCGTGCACAATATCTCATTATGGACGGCTGTAGAGGAAGCATGGCTCAATATTTCCGCAGGGGACTTCCAGTGAGTTGTTGAATCCATGCCACATATAAATGCTGCACTACGCAGAGCAAAAGGCGATCCGACATGCTGTTAGAAGGGATCACATTACTTTTGTCACGTCACTGTGGAACATTACTGCTAGTAACGGAGCTGTAAAGGCGGAACACGTAGATATGCTACTTGTTGCTCCACAGTTGCTGCACCATTGTACCACCACATTTACAGTAATAATACACACGTCGGCTCAGTACTGTAAGCAGGCTTTGATTTTTTTCTTTTTTATTCTTTTAGTCGTTAGGCTTCATTTCAGAGTAGCATCAGCAACCTACGTCCTCAATTATTTGCTGGATGTATTCCAATCTCTGTTTTCCTCTACAGTCTTTACCCCCTGCAGGTCCCTCTAGTACGGTGGAAGTTATTCCCTGAAGTCTTAACAGGTGTCTTATCGTCCTGTTCCTACTTCTTGTTAGTGTTTTCCACATATTTCTTTATGTGTAGAACCTCCACATTTCTTACCCTAACAGTGCACATAATATTCGTCTGTAGCACCACATCTCTAATGCTTAGATTCTCTTCTGTTCTGGTTTCTCCATAGCCCATGTTTCACTTACCATACAACGCTATGCCCTAAACGTACTTTCTCCGAAATTTGTTCAACAAATTAAGGACTGTGTTTGATACTAGCAGGCTTATCTTGGCCAGGAATGCTCTTTTTGTCAGTGCTTGTCTGCTTTTGTTATCCGCCTTGCTCCATCTGTCATTGCTTATTTTGCTGCCTACGTAGTAGAATTCCTTAACTTCATCTACTTCGTCACATAAGACCTGGTAAGTTTCTCGCTGTTCTCATTAATGCTACTTCCCATAACTTTTGCCTTTCTTCGATTTATTCTCAATGTATAATCTGTACTCATTGGACAGCAGATCGCGTAATTCTTATTCACTTTCACTGAAGGTAGGACTGTCATCAGTGAATTGTATCACTGCTATACTTTCACCTTGACTTTTAATTCCACTTATTAACGTTTATTTAATTTCTATCATTGCTTCTTCCAATGTATTTGTGAATAATAATGGCGAAAGATTACATCCCTGTGTTGCACACTTTTTAATCCGATCACGTCGTTCTTGGTCTTCCACTCTTACTATTATTCCATTTTGGCTCTTATACATATTGTGTATTACCCGTCTATCCCTATAGCTTAACCCTATCGAATATCTTGCACCATTTCACATTGTCAGACGCTTTTTACAAGTCAACAAATACTCTTGTATGAACATATCTTGATTTTTCTCTCTTAATGTTGGCACCCTTGATTTAAATTTCACCGAAGGTTGTTACGATTTTTCTACATGCTTTGTCACTCCGTTCGACAATCATTTGTTTTTCAGTTTCTTCACATTTTTAATGCAGCCATTTCCTTTTAGCTTTCCTGCACTTCCTATTTATTTCATTAGTCAGGCACTTGTATTTCTGTGTTCCTGAATTTCCCTGAACACTTTTGTATTTCCTTCGTTCATCGATCAACTGATGTATTTCTTCTGCTATCCATGTTTTCTTCGCAGTTATCGAGTTTGTACTTATGTTTTACTTTTCAAGTTTCCATTTTTACAGATGTCCATTTCTCTTCAGGTGCACAGTCCACTCACCTATTCCTTTTTGCAGTAGCTGTAGTCTTAGGGAACTTCAAGCGCATCTCTTCATTCCGTACTACTTCTGTATCTCACTTCTTTGCGTACTGATGCTTCCTACCTAGTCTCTTGATCTGCAGCCTACTCTCCATCACTACTCCATTGTGATGAGAGGCTACATCTGTTCCCGAGTATGCCTTACAAGCCAGTATATGATTTCAGAATCTCTCTCTGACCGTGATTTAATCTTACTGAAATCTACCCACATCTCTCTGCCTCTTCATTGTATACCTCCTCCTCTTTTTATTCTTGAACAGTGTATTCGCTTTTACTAACTGAAAGAATTCTTCTTCTTTTGCTGACGCCTTTGCCCCGCAGTTTTACCAGAGTAGGCGTGGTTACATCGGATATGGCAAGGTTAATTTGGTGGCCGGATGCTCTTCCTGCCGCCACAGCTGTACGCCCCCCAGGATGGAATCGGTGTACCCCAGCTGTCTGCATCGGGTGTAAATCATGAAATACTACGAATGTGCTTCAAATGTCTGTGAGTCGTGTAACTGAGGCGGAACTTGGGGACCAGCCCGGTATTCACCTAGAGGGATGTGGAAAACCGCCTAAAATCCACATCCAGCCAGGCCGGCACACCGGCCCTCGTCGTTAATCTACCGGGCGGATTCGATCCGGGGCCGGCGCGCCTATCGGAGTCCAGGAAGCAGAGCATTACCGCTCTCTACTAACCTGGCGGGTCTCCTAGTACCCAACCCATATTCTACCGTAATCCTTTTTCCACTCCATCCCCTACAACCGCATTACCCTTTCAATATCCTCATATACTTTCTCTATCTCTTCATCTTCAAATTGGAAATTTGTGGTAAGGTCTTATGGGACCAAACAGCTGAGATCATCGATACCTAAGCCTACACACTACTTAATCTAACTTAAACTAAATTGCACTATGGACAACACACACTCCCATGCCCGAGAGGGGACTCGAACCTCCGAGAGGAAGCCTCACGGACCGTGAAAAGGCGCCTTAGCCCGCTCGGCTACCCCGCGTGTTTCTTCATCTTCAGCTTGCGATGTCGGCAGGTATGCCTGAACTATGTCGGTGTTGGTTTGCTGTCGACTGTGATGAGAACAACCGTGACTCTCACACTCTGCCCTGCCTTCCTATCCATAACGAATCCTACTCCAGGTACAACAAAATGGTTCAAATGGCTCTGAGCACTATGGGACTCAACTGCCGAGGTCATTAGTCCCCTAGAACTTAGAACTAGTTAAACCTAACTAACCTAAGGACATCACAAACATCCATGCCCGAGGCAGGATTCGAACCTGCGACCGTAGCGGTCTTGCGGTTACAGACTGCAGCGCCTTTAACCGCACGGCCACTTCGGCCGGCCCAGGTACAACATTTTATGGTGCTGTTGATATTAACCTACACTTGTCTGCCCAGAAAGCCTTGAATTCTTTCCATTTCACTTCACTGGTACCCACTATATCTAATTTGAGCATTTGAATTTCCCTTTTCAGATTTTCTCGCTTCTCTACCATGTTCAGGTTTCTGACATTCCATGCGCCGACTCGTCGAACGTTATCCTTTCGTTTGTTATTCAGTCATTTCCTCATGGTCTCCTCCCCACTAGTAGTCCCATGCAGGAGATCAGAATAGGGGACTACTCCGGAATCTTTTGCCAATGGAAAGATCATCATGTAAACTTATTATCTATAAAAAATTTTGCATTTTATATTTGCTGCCTCAGTTGCAAATTTATTTTGCAGTATGACTAATATCGATCAGAGACGATGATAATCAGTTTTTGATGTTGCCGAGCAACAATCAAACATATTTTTTAAATGAACACACCGCAATTTGAGTGTAATGTTGTTAATTTAATTACGACCCAGGTAGTGGCCTATTATGCCATTTTCAAGTTGTTGAGTTTATATAATTAACATATATTGCAGGACATCAAGCACAAAATTAACCATAAATTAACAAAAATATTCACTCTCCACGAAATGAAAGATATAAAACCATCATCTTGTAAAAAGATCAATAAATAATAGTGGGAGCAGGTCATATTTAATAAAAACAGGTCTACTTTGGCGGGTAAAAGATGAACACATGTCTTTGAGTCGTAAGGCTTGATGTCATGCAATATATGTTTGTCGTTGTCGTTGTTGTGGTCTTCAGTCCTGAGACTGGTTTGATGCAGCTCTCCATGCTACTCTATCCTTTGCAAGCTTCTTCATCTCCCAGTACCTACTGCAGCCTACATCCTTCTGAATCTGCTTAGTGTATTCATCTCTTGGTCTCTCTCTACGATTTTTACCCTCCACGCTGCCCTCCAATACTAAATTGGTGATTCCTCGATGTCTCAGAACTTGTCCTACCAACCGATCCCTTCTTCTCGTCAAGTTGTGCCACAAACTCCTCCCCAATTCTATTCAATACCTCCACATTAGTTATGTGATCAGCATTCTTCTGTAGCACCACATTTCGAAAGCTTCTATTCTCTTCTGGTCTCAACTATTTATCGTCCACGTTTCAGTTCCATACATAACTACACTCCAGACAAATACTTTCAGAAACAACTTCCTGACATGTTTACGACACAAATTTAATCACTTAAAAACCACTTTGTACGCTTCACTATTTGGTTGCTTCCCTTCTAACAGACTGATCT
Source organism: Schistocerca piceifrons (assembly GCF_021461385.2). Classification (NCBI taxonomy): domain Eukaryota; kingdom Metazoa; phylum Arthropoda; class Insecta; order Orthoptera; family Acrididae; genus Schistocerca; species Schistocerca piceifrons. The sequence goes on along the minus strand of NC_060143.1, from coordinate 451,205,021 downwards.
TACTTCGAGGTTCATGATCTTTCCATCGATGATCTGTTCCAGAAGTAAATTCTAAGTACTTTGCACTTCAATTTTATTCCTTATCTGAAACCTATATAGCCTTTTTACTGAAGAAACCGTGCGTCGCGCACTTTTTTCTTGATTATCTACTACTCTGTTTTCACCAATTCTAATGTTAAAAGTGGATATATCTATCCCTTGTATTCATGTTGATTTATTCATATGTAACACAATTTTGCGCCGTTTATGAGATTTTTCTCTCATTTCGAAAAAGATATTGTGCCTTCTTCAAACTTTTACATTTGTATCTGTTCCTCTAGGTCTTTTATTTGTTTTCGGACTTCTTTCCTACTTTCTTCCCTCTTGTTAGCCTTTGTAGATCAGCAATGAGCCAAAGTAGTTTGCGTATAAGCGAAAATAGTAGTAAGTTTGTGTTTACGATAAAACAGTAGCCAATTTACTGTAGGTTAGAAAATTTAAAAAGGAAAAAGGATAGGTTAAAGTTAGATATAGTGGGAATTAGCGAAGAGTTTGACAGAGCACTGAAACGCCAAAGTCGAAGCTAGGCCCCGGGAGTAGACAACATTCCATTAGAACTACTGATAGGCTTCGGAGAGCCAGTCTTGACAAAACTGTACCATCTGGTGAGCAAAATGTAAGAGCAGTTGAACCAAATGGACAGTGTCTTGAAAGGAGGATATAAGATGAACATCAACAAAAGCAAAGCGAGGATAATGGAATGTAGTCGAATTAAGTCGGGGGATGCTGAGGGAATTAGATTATGAAACGTCCCCTTAGTACAATTTTACAAGACTGTGCTTAACCTGACACACAATATTTTGTTAGCGCAACGGAATCTGACTTTCAATAATCCCTACAAAAGAATGGCCCTGACTAACATTAAACTACACCTTTCACAAATCACTTACCTCACAAAAATCTTCGCTACTCAAGCTACTGCAATACAGCGAGCGCCACTACTGCCAGCTAAATAAAAGATTCAAACTACTGAAGGCACTAACTACTGATAGGGATAGTTAGCAAATGAAAGTTATTAATAGAGAACAAACAATGTATTTACCTTGATATCATCATATATAAATATAGCAGTTCATGACAAATTTCAAAACTCCGCCATCTCTCTCCCCACATCCACCATTGCTGGCGGCTCACCTCCAACTGAGCAACGCTACGCGCTGTTCACATCCAGCTGCCGCTGCCCAACACTACAATGGCGAGTATTACAACAATGCAAAGCAGCCACAGACTGCACACAGCACAGCCAGTGATTTTCATATTGAGCGCTACGTAACGTTGCCAATAAGAAAACATAAACAGCCTACTTACATAGAGAAAACATAAACAGCCTACTTACATAGCCCCCATGCTCCCTACAAAAAATTTTACAAATTGGGTTGGGCAGTGGCCAATACAGATTTGAAAAAAATTTTCATAATTGCAATAACAAAGATATCAAATGCACACACTTATTGATACAATGTTGGTCAAATGCTAAAATTTTGTCACAGTTCATAAAGACAGTCCAGATTGTTCATCACAGTAAAAATGCAGAGTTTTTCTCAAAGTCTGAGCAGTAAAAGAAAATGCACACAGAAGTAGTGGATTTCCATGCAGCCTTGAAGAAGTAGTGTTGTCCTTCAAACGGAAAGACAGTGCTGACTCGACATGCAGACAGGTAATGGGCCACAACAGAGTAAACCCACAGCAGAGTCAGTCGACGTTTTGAAGAATATTGGTAGTTAGGTCATCACAGAGCAGACCCACTGTAGTCATTGTAGAGATAATGGTAATGGTGGGCCATCAAAGATGCAGACCCACTGTAGTCCTTGTAGAGATGATGGTAATGGTGGGCCATCAAAGATGCAGACCCACTGTAGTCCTTGTAGAGATGGCCAGCAGCCATCTGTTGCGATTGTGCAGGTGCACATTCACCATCGAAGAGTCTTGCGGAGAATAGAGCAAGTCCATAAACCTCCACTTGTGCACTCACAAAGTTTTTGGAATTGTCCTTAGAACCAGTAATGCTGTTATCCAGTCCCTTGCTGAATTATTAACACACATGCAAACACTAACGGTCCTGACTTCTCACATATTGTCCATATACTATGACCAACAGAAATGTGTGCAGTGAAATGAATGCTTACAAGTTACTTAATTTGATTAACTGGCGTCAATTACAATTATATAACATAAGAATACAATTACAAAGATACAAAATACATCATTAAAGAACATAACAATACAGATAACATTTGTAGTACAGGCTTTACAACAGAATAGAAATAAACATATACTTCAGTGTTACAGAAATTATGACATGAGTACAAAAATAAAAGATCATAATCACTTTTGAAACGTCAACTTCACACATGAGCATTAAAACAAAACAGAATAAATAATGTCTCAACATTTTTACAAAGTAAATAACATAGAAAAATTCTACAGCATAGCTCTCATCAGCTAAACACATAAAGACAGGAAAAACACAAATACACAAGGGTACACAAACATATAGCGGAATAATAGAAGGAAAGGACAGGGTTTGTTTTACTGCAGTATTGTGCAAACAAAACTTTCTTTACGTCTCGGAGATCTCCCTTCATTCATCATTATTCCCAAAAAGTCCTATCTATACCTCCTTCCTGTATTCTATTCATATTTCTTTCAAAATAATTATTTCTGATTGTACAATACTCATTTGGGCCCAAATCTTTTTCATATAACTTCACATTGCATTCTTTACTTATTCTCCATAGTCAGTTTCTTATATAGTCTACCCCCACTTAAGCTAACTTAAATCTACTGAGCTCAGATGCTAAACTAAGGGACGAGGCAATGCAGCATCACATAACACATTAACACAAACAGCAATGCAAAAAAAATGGAAAATCGCAAAGCAAGCTACAGTAAATCTAAATTACCAAGCAATGCAACATTACAACTAATATGAGCCAATGTGCAGCTACAATAAATATTATTCAGTAATAAAACTAGCTCAACAGAGTAATACAAAGTGAAATTTAGTAGCACTATGCCTCGCAAACAGCAGCAGCAACTTATATCTAAACATGACATAGCTCAAGCAGAAAAAATATTACAGTAGAAAACAACAATGCAGATAAGGGAAATGTATATTCACATCTTAATATCTATGTAATTAAAGTGGTGCACCACAACAACTGATTGTAAAAAGATATATTACCATGTACTTGAAAAGAAAATTATGTGTTACTGTTACTAGTTCCTTCTTATTGTTCTTTCCTTTCCAAGTGCTCCTTTTTTTAAAGAATGTGGATCATAAAATAATTATTTAATAGATCTGTTGACAGAAAGTGTTCACATTAGCAAATGCATTTCATTTTTTAAAAGCAATGCTGCAACACAGCTGGAAACCAGACATCAAATGAAATAAGCAACTATGAAAAGCAAAGCATAAAAATATCATTCAATAGTCATGTGGCATTTCGTAAGTCAGTAGCACTCAACTCTCAGAGAAAGACACTTGTCATAATCAGGTGTGCAGATGTACGAATATTTCCCATCAATTCATAAGCATTTCAGTAATTAGCACAAAGTGCGAGTAATCATATGTTTTCAAGTAACGAGGGTGTCGCATTAGCGATGAAAGGCACACCCTAATGGCTTGTTCTCCAGGTGTTTGACACAGCTGTGTGCCCACAACGCGTTACAAAAATCATATGTTTTCAAGTAACGAGCGTGTCGCATTAGCGATGCCCTCTACAAAGGAATATCAATAGCAAGGTTAATGGAAGTAATGAGGGTGTCGCATTTGCAATATTTTCTCTAAAGGAATGTCAATGGCGAGGATAAAGGCCTGCCTTTTTTTTCCTTTTTTTTTTTTTTACCTGTGCCTCTGGAAAGGCCCTCACTCTAATGGCTTGTTCTCCAGGTGTCTGACACAGCTGTGTGCCGACGACGCACGTGCAGGTGGTCACTTTCTTACGGAAATATTTACGATAGCAGTTTCCGCTACAGAGACAGTCTCATATACAAAATTTCACGGGTCGAGAATTTGCGTTGCAAGTGTGTAGAAACAAAATCCTATGAATATAACAGTGTCCAAAAAAATTTTCGCCGGCATTGTGATACATTCACGCATTTACACACACATTTCATAACTCTTAAAGTACGATTCTCGGTTTCCAACATCCTTTTTCAAAAGTCAAGAGTCCCTAACCACTATTCATTACTCCTTACCTTATTCGTCGACACTTCTTCAATATTGCATCATAACAGATAAGTAGCATAATCAAATAACTCATATAGCATCAGTCTATTAATCATAAACATACCTCAGCAGCACAATACACATCGTCGTCGTAAAAAATAACATCATAACACCTCAGTCAAATCTCAAAATCGTCGTAGCTTTCTGCAATAATTTCAAAACCTAAAGAAAATTCTCTGCTCATTTCAGTAGTGTCATCTACCTCAAACGTACTTTAAAAATCATGATCCCATACCAAATACATCATTCACAGCTCTCATAGTATCACAATGGGTCCGAAAAAATATGAAGAGATCACACAGTACAGACAAAATACAATTTCATAAGTGTGAAGTTATCCAACTGTGTAATTGCGTAAACATATGTCACTGATGTAGTAAAAAGTTTCTTTCTCTGTTAAATGACCAGATAGCTGTGTAATTTGTGTTAGAGAAATATGGTACCGATGTGTAAAGTTGTATAAGCAAACACCATATTAGCTAGGGTTCCTTGTGGTTGCCACCCACATGGTACACAAAGTAAGCGTGTACCCCCCTGAGGATTATTGTAATTATACCCTCAGGTGTTACAGATTACAGCAATGGAATGAAATGTATCACGAAAAACTTTCTTTATAATTCAAAACTCTTTAAAAATAAATGTTTTAAGTACAAAATTAATCACTCAAATACGTGTACTGTAGCGCTAAATGTGCGTCTTGTTGCAACATAATCTGTGTGTAAGTGTCGTAGTTATCGTCCTCCGAAAGCTAAGTTCTGCAGAAGCCAATGTACTTACCTCATGATAAACAAAAGTGAAATGCTTTGCGTATAAATGTCTTAGTTATTACGCTTATTGCCGTGTTGAAGAAAGTACTGTACTGGAACGTATTGTTGTGCTACGGAAAAGGCAGTCTCATTGTAGCTATACTGCAAAAGTTACTACAAAAACCTGTTTTACTTTCCAGAATAAAGCAGAAAACTGTGCAGATATAAAGCAGAAACACTGCAAAAGCAACATTGTAAATTTTCACTCATTAGTAGCGTCGTGATACAACCGTGTAGTTGTCACATAAACTAACCACTGTGTCGTCTGGTATCTCACAGAAAGTACTTTAAACCCAGAATGTATTTTCAAGTAAACCAAAATGTTGCATTAAAATCTCATTAGCAGTGCCAGTATGTGTCCTAAGTATGTAAGCCTGATAGTCGTTACGCAGTCGTGCAACTAACAAGCAAGAATTACAACTAACAACACTGTGTCGTCTGTTCATTATAACAATGCATTCGTAATTTCTGCTTAAATAAGTTCTCTTGGTTCTTGACTGGATATTTAACTTCAAACATTGTTGCATGTTAACAGATTCTAAGTCTGGCAAAGCATACTAGAAATGTGAAGTGAAAAATTTTGTGGGAAAGACAAAGTTAAAAAGCAGATTATCTTTCAATAAACGGTTTTACATTTGAAATGTGGTACAATCTTTTACTCTTCATAGTACTCAGAGTTTCAACATCAACCCAGTTATCGTGCGGTATACGTCGGTAAAAGAATACTGGAATATTTCTCAAGGTTAGCGTCTTATGTTATTTTTCTCGGAACCAGCGGGCGCACGCGGCTGCCTGCTGTGCGAGTCATTGTCTGTTCCTTTGTTGGCGCGCGTCGTTATTGAGATTTGGAGACCTAACTTCTACAAATTCACTTTGTCGAAAGTGCCCTGCTCTGTTTGAATCCCGCCAGTTCTGATGCAATTCAGGTCTGTCGTTATGATTATGTCGTCTGTCGTCATGTCGGTAGATTTCATAATTTCTTTCTTGTCGGTCATGTGGTGGAGAATTTCTTCCTGAATCGTAACTGCGCGCTGAACTGTTGCGTCTGAAAGTATTCTGTCTCCCTTGATAAAAATAGTTCTGGTTACCATATTGTCTGTTTCTCTGGTTGTCTCTGTGGTGGTCATTACTACGGAAATGCGATCTTTCTCTGTAACAAGTATTGCTCTGCCAGTGGTTGTCATATGGGTGGTGTCTGTTTTGGTCACGATATGTGTTGTGAGAATAGACCTGTCGTGTCCAGTTATTGTTTCTGTCGTCACAGAATTGTGACGGATGTGACCTGTAGTGATTGTTTTCCTGTTTTCGCATCCCGCAACTGTCTGTGTCAATTTCTAATTCTTGTAACAGCCCCTGAAAAGCTTCAATGTCGTCTTTGCAACGTCCTGCTAAAATAATATGTCGTAAATGTTCAGGCAGTTTGATTAAGCAAATGCGGATGAGTTCTGAGGGGCTGTATGGGTTTGAAAGATACTGATTCTTATGCAACATGTCTTCAAAATATTTCATAAGACTGGAAAATTCAGATTGTTCGAAACGTTTCATCATTATGATGCTATGTTTTACTCGATCTTGTGTGGCTTGAGACCAATATGCTGAGAGGAAGGCATGGTAAAATTCTCCTTCACTGTGGCAATCGTGAATGACCGATCGCATTCTTACAGCTGGTTCATTCTCTAAGTAGCCACACATAAATTCTAACCTGTGCTCCAATGACCAGTTGGGAGGGAAACAATGAGAGAATTGATGGAGCCACGCTTGTGGATGAATGTCTTTGGCAGAATTCTTAAACGTTTTGAATTTACGTGTAGTAATGAACAGCTTATAGTCAAAATCATCGTGTCGGCGAGTAGCATATCGGTCATTGTTACGTCGTGTCGGCGGTTCCATCTCAAAATTCGGTGTACCTTGCCAATTTCTTTCATAATTACCGAAATGCCCTGTGTTATTATTTTGTGGCTGTTCCGTATTTCTATGTCCCTCTTCCCTTATTGGGGCGCGAGTGTCCTCTGAAATACGTAATTCTTGTATTACCTGTGTCAGCTGATCTTGTACTTCCCGCATTTCTCTTTTGTATTGCGTATTAATTTGATTCTGATTTTGTTTGAATTTTCTTATTTGTTCATACTCTTCTGTGTCAGTGAAGGCTACGGGTCTTGTGTCATTCAGATCATCATCTACCTTTGTAGATAAGTTAGTGACCTGATCCGAAAGTTCGGCTACTTTCTCCGATAGTGAACACATTTCCTCAGTGTGTTTTTCTGAACCAAGTTTCAGAGTGTCCATTTGTGTTGAAATCGAATCTACTGTGTTCTTTAAGTTTTCCTGAGTTTTTGCCAGTTGCGTAACCGAATCGGTAGATGCAACTGAGTCAATTTTAGCTTGCAAGGTCTCATGATTTTCATGAACGGTAGTCTGCAGTTCTTTTATGGCTGCTTCGTGATTCTGTAACGCATTCTCATGACGCGAAAAAATAGGTTGGAAATGCTCACAAATTTGTGTTTTTATGTCATTACAGACTTTTTGATATTTCGATTCAATGTTATGTAACTCAGTAGTTAAATCTTCACGTGTTTGTTCAAGTGTGGTGTCTAACTTCTGAAGCTTTTGCTGTGTTTGTCTCTGATTTTGTTCCATTGTGTCTAACTTCTGAAGATTTTGTTCCATTGTGTCTAACTTTTGAAGATTTTGTCCCATTTGTTTCTGATTTTGTTCAAGTGTTGTGTCTAACTTTTGTAGCCTTTGTCCCATTTGTTGCATTAACTGTAATAACAATGCACTGGTGTCTGAAACATGTTCCTCAGTGCTTTTCGGCAGTGAATTTGCACCGGCAACATTCACATTTTCACAAGCGGAAAATGTGTCTTGACTCATTTGAGAAAACGGTGAGGACGCAAAACCTAAATCTACAGTATTTGCAAAATTGTGTCCTATCATTTCGGATTCCTGAGGCGAGCTGTTGCCGACCGATCGATCGATAATGCTTCCCTGTTCACTACCTGTTTCACTGCCTACGCCATTGTTTGACGCCCGCTCCATTTCCCTATGCACAGTTACCAAATTACTACTTTGAACATTAGTTAATTCATTACACGGTGGGGCCAACACACTGCTTTCGTCTTCACTGTCATTCCTCAGTTTACTTTGGAGCCGAGTGTTACGTTTTTCACACGCCATTATTGTCACAATATTTCACACGATAACACAGAAAAGCACAATTTGAATAGCAAAAATAAGAGAACACATTAACATAGCACTGAAAATAATATGTAGTTAATTACAGGCGCAGCTGCGAAATACTTGGTGCAAATCTACATGCATACCACAACTGTTTTACAGCACAACAATGAAAGACTGCAACTACAAAGGAGATTCTCTCTACAATTACGCGCTAGCAATAAACAAAAGCTACACTAAATACACAAACTACAAGGAAAAAATCAGAAGATTCCAGTGAGGTATCCTCGGCTAAGGGTCGACATATGAAACATCCCCTTAGTACAATTTTACAAGACTGTGCTTAACCTGACACACAATATTTTGTTAGCGCAACGGAATCTGACTTTCAATAATCCCTACAAAAGAATGGCCCTGACTAACATTAAACTACACCTTTCACAAATCACTTACCTCACAAAAATCTTCGCTACTCAAGCTACTGCAATACAGCGAGCGCCACTACTGCCAGCTAAATAAAAGATTCAAACTACTGAAGGCACTAACTACTGATAGGGATAGTTAGCAAATGAAAGTTATTAATAGAGAACAAACAATGTATTTACCTTGATATCATCATATATAAATATAGCAGTTCATGACAAATTTCAAAACTCCGCCATCTCTCTCCCCACATCCACCATTGCTGGCGGCTCACCTCCAACTGCGCAACGCTACGCGCTGTTCACATCCAGCTGCCGCTGCCCAACACTACAATGGCGAGTATTACAACAATGCAAAGCAGCCACAGACTGCACACAGCACAGCCAGTGATTTTCATATTGAGCGCTACGTAACGTTGCCAATAAGAAAACATAAACAGCCTACTTACATAGAGAAAACATAAACAGCCTACTTACATAGCCCCCATGCTCCCTACAAAAAATTTTACAAATTGGGTTGGGCAGTGGCCAATACAGATTTGAAAAAAATTTTCATAATTGCAATAACAAAGATATCAAATGCACACACTTATTGATACAATGTTGGTCAAATGCTAAAATTTTGTCACAGTTCATAAAGACAGTCCAGATTGTTCATCACAGTAAAAATGCAGAGTTTTTCTCAAAGTCTGAGCAGTAAAAGAAAATGCACACAGAAGTAGTGGATTTCCATGCAGCCTTGAAGAAGTAGTGTTGTCCTTCAAACGGAAAGACAGTGCTGACTCGACATGCAGACAGGTAATGGGCCACAACAGAGTAAACCCACAGCAGAGTCAGTCGACGTTTTGAAGAATATTGGTAGTTAGGTCATCACAGAGCAGACCCACTGTAGTCATTGTAGAGATAATGGTAATGGTGGGCCATCAAAGATGCAGACCCACTGTAGTCCTTGTAGAGATGATGGTAATGGTGGGCCATCAAAGATGCAGACCCACTGTAGTCCTTGTAGAGATGGCCAGCAGCCATCTGTTGCGATTGTGCAGGTGCACATTCACCATCGAAGAGTCTTGCGGAGAATAGAGCAAGTCCATAAACCTCCACTTGTGCACTCACAAAGTTTTTGGAATTGTCCTTAGAACCAGTAATGCTGTTATCCAGTCCCTTGCTGAATTATTAACACACATGCAAACACTAACGGTCCTGACTTCTCACATATTGTCCATATACTATGACCAACAGAAATGTGTGCAGTGAAATGAATGCTTACAAGTTACTTAATTTGATTAACTGGCGTCAATTACAATTATATAACATAAGAATACAATTACAAAGATACAAAATACATCATTAAAGAACATAACAATACAGATAACATTTGTAGTACAGGCTTTACAACAGAATAGAAATAAACATATACTTCAGTGTTACAGAAATTATGACATGAGTACAAAAATAAAAGATCATAATCACTTTTGAAACGTCAACTTCACACATGAGCATTAAAACAAAACAGAATAAATAATGTCTCAACATTTTTACAAAGTAAATAACATAGAAAAATTCTACAGCATAGCTCTCATCAGCTAAACACATAAAGACAGGAAAAACACAAATACACAAAGGTACACAAACATATAGCGGAATAATAGAAGGAAAGGACAGGGTTTGTTTTACTGCAGTATTGTGCAAACAAAACTTTCTTTACGTCTCGGAGATCTCCCTTCATTCATCATTATTCCCAAAAAGTCCTATCTATACCTCCTTCCTGTATTCTATTCATATTTCTTTCAAAATAATTATTTCTGATTGTACAATACTCATTTGGGCCCAAATCTTTTTCATATAACTTCACATTGCATTCTTTACTTATTCTCCATAGTCAGTTTCTTATATAGTCTACCCCCACTTAAGCTAACTTAAATCTACTGAGCTCAGATGCTAAACTAAGGGACGAGGCAATGCAGCATCACATAACACATTAACACAAACAGCAATGCAAAAAAAATGGAAAATCGCAAAGCAAGCTACAGTAAATCTAAATTACCAAGCAATGCAACATTACAACTAATATGAGCCAATGTGCAGCTACAATAAATATTATTCAGTAATAAAACTAGCTCAACAGAGTAATACAAAGTGAAATTTAGTAGCACTATGCCTCGCAAACAGCAGCAGCAACTTATATCTAAACATGACATAGCTCAAGCAGAAAAAATATTACAGTAGAAAACAACAATGCAGATAAGGGAAATGTATATTCACATCTTAATATCTATGTAATTAAAGTGGTGCACCACAACAACTGATTGTAAAAAGATATATTACCATGTACTTGAAAAGAAAATTATGTGTTACTGTTACTAGTTCCTTCTTATTGTTCTTTCCTTTCCAAGTGCTCCTTTTTTTAAAGAATGTGGATCATAAAATAATTATTTAATAGATCTGTTGACAGAAAGTGTTCACATTAGCAAATGCATTTCATTTTTTAAAAGCAATGCTGCAACACAGCTGGAAACCAGACATCAAATGAAATAAGCAACTATGAAAAGCAAAGCATAAAAATATCATTCAATAGTCATGTGGCATTTCGTAAGTCAGTAGCACTCAACTCTCAGAGAAAGACACTTGTCATAATCAGGTGTGCAGATGTACGAATATTTCCCATCAATTCATAAGCATTTCAGTAATTAGCACAAAGTGCGAGTAATCATATGTTTTCAAGTAACGAGGGTGTCGCATTAGCGATGAAAGGCACACCCTAATGGCTTGTTCTCCAGGTGTTTGACACAGCTGTGTGCCCACAACGCGTTACAAAAATCATATGTTTTCAAGTAACGAGCGTGTCGCATTAGCGATGCCCTCTACAAAGGAATATCAATAGCAAGGTTAATGGAAGTAATGAGGGTGTCGCATTTGCAATATTTTCTCTAAAGGAATGTCAATGGCGAGGATAAAGGCCTGCCTTTTTTTTCCTTTTTTTTTTTTTTACCTGTGCCTCTGGAAAGGCCCTCACTCTAATGGCTTGTTCTCCAGGTGTCTGACACAGCTGTGTGCCGACGACGCACGTGCAGGTGGTCACTTTCTTACGGAAATATTTACGATAGCAGTTTCCGCTACAGAGACAGTCTCATATACAAAATTTCACGGGTCGAGAATTTGCGTTGCAAGTGTGTAGAAACAAAATCCTATGAATATAACAGTGTCCAAAAAAATTTTCGCCGGCATTGTGATACATTCACGCATTTACACACACATTTCATAACTCTTAAAGTACGATTCTCGGTTTCCAACATCCTTTTTCAAAAGTCAAGAGTCCCTAACCACTATTCATTACTCCTTACCTTATTCGTCGACACTTCTTCAATATTGCATCATAACAGATAAGTAGCATAATCAAATAACTCATATAGCATCAGTCTATTAATCATAAACATACCTCAGCAGCACAATACACATCGTCGTCGTAAAAAATAACATCATAACACCTCAGTCAAATCTCAAAATCGTCGTAGCTTTCTGCAATAATTTCAAAACCTAAAGAAAATTCTCTGCTCATTTCAGTAGTGTCATCTACCTCAAACGTACTTTAAAAATCATGATCCCATACCAAATACATCATTCACAGCTCTCATAGTATCACAATGGGTCCGAAAAAATATGAAGAGATCACACAGTACAGACAAAATACAATTTCATAAGTGTGAAGTTATCCAACTGTGTAATTGCGTAAACATATGTCACTGATGTAGTAAAAAGTTTCTTTCTCTGTTAAATGACCAGATAGCTGTGTAATTTGTGTTAGAGAAATATGGTACCGATGTGTAAAGTTGTATAAGCAAACACCATATTAGCTAGGGTTCCTTGTGGTTGCCACCCACATGGTACACAAAGTAAGCGTGTACCCCCCTGAGGATTATTGTAATTATACCCTCAGGTGTTACAGATTACAGCAATGGAATGAAATGTATCACGAAAAACTTTCTTTATAATTCAAAACTCTTTAAAAATAAATGTTTTAAGTACAAAATTAATCACTCAAATACGTGTACTGTAGCGCTAAATGTGCGTCTTGTTGCAACATAATCTGTGTGGAAGTGTCGTAGTTATCGTCCTCCGAAAGCTAAGTTCTGCAGAAGCCAATGTACTTACCTCATGATAAACAAAAGTGAAATGCTTTGCGTATAAATGTCTTAGTTATTACGCTTATTGCCGTGTTGAAGAAAGTACTGTACTGGAACGTATTGTTGTGCTACGGAAAAGGCAGTCTCATTGTAGCTATACTGCAAAAGTTACTACAAAAACCTGTTTTACTTTCCAGAATAAAGCAGAAAACTGTGCAGATATAAAGCAGAAACACTGCAAAAGCAACATTGTAAATTTTCACTCATTAGTAGCGTCGTGATACAACCGTGTAGTTGTCACATAAACTAACCACTGTGTCGTCTGGTATCTCACAGAAAGTACTTTAAACCCAGAATGTATTTTCAAGTAAACCAAAATGTTGCATTAAAATCTCATTAGCAGTGCCAGTATGTGTCCTAAGTATGTAAGCCTGATAGTCGTTACGCAGTCGTGCAACTAACAAGCAAGAATTACAACTAACAACACTGTGTCGTCTGTTCATTATAACAATGCATTCGTAATTTCTGCTTAAATAAGTTCTCTTGGTTCTTGACTGGATATTTAACTTCAAACATTGTTGCATGTTAACAGATTCTAAGTCTGGCAAAGCATACTAGAAATGTGAAGTGAAAAATTTTGTGGGAAAGACAAAGTTAAAAAGCAGATTATCTTTCAATAAACGGTTTTACATTTGAAATGTGGTACAATCTTTTACTCTTCATAGTACTCAGAGTTTCAACATCAACCCAGTTATCGTGCGGTATACGTCGGTAAAAGAATACTGGAATATTTCTCAAGGTTAGCGTCTTATGTTATTTTTCTCGGAACCAGCGGGCGCACGCGGCTGCCTGCTGTGCGAGTCATTGTCTGTTCCTTTGTTGGCGCGCGTCGTTATTGAGATTTGGAGACCTAACTTCTACAAATTCACTTTGTCGAAAGTGCCCTGCTCTGTTTGAATCCCGCCAGTTCTGATGCAATTCAGGTCTGTCGTTATGATTATGTCGTCTGTCGTCATGTCGGTAGATTTCATAATTTCTTTCTTGTCGGTCATGTGGTGGAGAATTTCTTCCTGAATCGTAACTGCGCGCTGAACTGTTGCGTCTGAAAGTATTCTGTCTCCCTTGATAAAAATAGTTCTGGTTACCATATTGTCTGTTTCTCTGGTTGTCTCTGTGGTGGTCATTACTACGGAAATGCGATCTTTCTCTGTAACAAGTATTGCTCTGCCAGTGGTTGTCATATGGGTGGTGTCTGTTTTGGTCACGATATGTGTTGTGAGAATAGACCTGTCGTGTCCAGTTATTGTTTCTGTCGTCACAGAATTGTGACGGATGTGACCTGTAGTGATTGTTTTCCTGTTTTCGCATCCCGCAACTGTCTGTGTCAATTTCTAATTCTTGTAACAGCCCCTGAAAAGCTTCAATGTCGTCTTTGCAACGTCCTGCTAAAATAATATGTCGTAAATGTTCAGGCAGTTTGATTAAGCAAATGCGGATGAGTTCTGAGGGGCTGTATGGGTTTGAAAGATACTGATTCTTATGCAACATGTCTTCAAAATATTTCATAAGACTGGAAAATTCAGATTGTTCGAAACGTTTCATCATTATGATGCTATGTTTTACTCGATCTTGTGTGGCTTGAGACCAATATGCTGAGAGGAAGGCATGGTAAAATTCTCCTTCACTGTGGCAATCGTGAATGACCGATCGCATTCTTACAGCTGGTTCATTCTCTAAGTAGCCACACATAAATTCTAACCTGTGCTCCAATGACCAGTTGGGAGGGAAACAATGAGAGAATTGATGGAGCCACGCTTGTGGATGAATGTCTTTGGCAGAATTCTTAAACGTTTTGAATTTACGTGTAGTAATGAACAGCTTATAGTCAAAATCATCGTGTCGGCGAGTAGCATATCGGTCATTGTTACGTCGTGTCGGCGGTTCCATCTCAAAATTCGGTGTACCTTGCCAATTTCTTTCATAATTACCGAAATGCCCTGTGTTATTATTTTGTGGCTGTTCCGTATTTCTATGTCCCTCTTCCCTTATTGGGGCGCGAGTGTCCTCTGAAATACGTAATTCTTGTATTACCTGTGTCAGCTGATCTTGTACTTCCCGCATTTCTCTTTTGTATTGCGTATTAATTTGATTCTGATTTTGTTTGAATTTTCTTATTTGTTCATACTCTTCTGTGTCAGTGAAGGCTACGGGTCTTGTGTCATTCAGATCATCATCTACCTTTGTAGATAAGTTAGTGACCTGATCCGAAAGTTCGGCTACTTTCTCCGATAGTGAACACATTTCCTCAGTGTGTTTTTCTGAACCAAGTTTCAGAGTGTCCATTTGTGTTGAAATCGAATCTACTGTGTTCTTTAAGTTTTCCTGAGTTTTTGCCAGTTGCGTAACCGAATCGGTAGATGCAACTGAGTCAATTTTAGCTTGCAAGGTCTCATGATTTTCATGAACGGTAGTCTGCAGTTCTTTTATGGCTGCTTCGTGATTCTGTAACGCATTCTCATGACGCGAAAAAATAGGTTGGAAATGCTCACAAATTTGTGTTTTTATGTCATTACAGACTTTTTGATATTTCGATTCAATGTTATGTAACTCAGTAGTTAAATCTTCACGTGTTTGTTCAAGTGTGGTGTCTAACTTCTGAAGCTTTTGCTGTGTTTGTCTCTGATTTTGTTCCATTGTGTCTAACTTCTGAAGATTTTGTTCCATTGTGTCTAACTTTTGAAGATTTTGTCCCATTTGTTTCTGATTTTGTTCAAGTGTTGTGTCTAACTTTTGTAGCCTTTGTCCCATTTGTTGCATTAACTGTAATAACAATGCACTGGTGTCTGAAACATGTTCCTCAGTGCTTTTCGGCAGTGAATTTGCACCGGCAACATTCACATTTTCACAAGCGGAAAATGTGTCTTGACTCATTTGAGAAAACGGTGAGGACGCAAAACCTAAATCTACAGTATTTGCAAAATTGTGTCCTATCATTTCGGATTCCTGAGGCGAGCTGTTGCCGACCGATCGATCGATAATGCTTCCCTGTTCACTACCTGTTTCACTGCCTACGCCATTGTTTGACGCCCGCTCCATTTCCCTATGCACAGTTACCAAATTACTACTTTGAACATTAGTTAATTCATTACACGGTGGGGCCAACACACTGCTTTCGTCTTCACTGTCATTCCTCAGTTTACTTTGGAGCCGAGTGTTACGTTTTTCACACGCCATTATTGTCACAATATTTCACACGATAACACAGAAAAGCACAATTTGAATAGCAAAAATAAGAGAACACATTAACATAGCACTGAAAATAATATGTAGTTAATTACAGGCGCAGCTGCGAAATACTTGGTGCAAATCTACATGCATACCACAACTGTTTTACAGCACAACAATGAAAGACTGCAACTACAAAGGAGATTCTCTCTACAATTACGCGCTAGCAATAAACAAAAGCTACACTAAATACACAAACTACAAGGAAAAAATCAGAAGATTCCAGTGAGGTATCCTCGGCTAAGGGTCGACATATGAAACATCCCCTTAGTACAATTTTACAAGACTGTGCTTAACCTGACACACAATATTTTGTTAGCGCAACGGAATCTGACTTTCAATAATCCCTACAAAAGAATGGCCCTGACTAACATTAAACTACACCTTTCACAAATCACTTACCTCACAAAAATCTTCGCTACTCAAGCTACTGCAATACAGCGAGCGCCACTACTGCCAGCTAAATAAAAGATTCAAACTACTGAAGGCACTAACTACTGATAGGGATAGTTAGCAAATGAAAGTTATTAATAGAGAACAAACAATGTATTTACCTTGATATCATCATATATAAATATAGCAGTTCATGACAAATTTCAAAACTCCGCCATCTCTCTCCCCACATCCACCATTGCTGGCGGCTCACCTCCAACTGCGCAACGCTACGCGCTGTTCACATCCAGCTGCCGCTGCCCAACACTACAATGGCGAGTATTACAACAATGCAAAGCAGCCACAGACTGCACACAGCACAGCCAGTGATTTTCATATTGAGCGCTACGTAACGTTGCCAATAAGAAAACATAAACAGCCTACTTACATAGAGAAAACATAAACAGCCTACTTACATAGCCCCCATGCTCCCTACAAAAAATTTTACAAATTGGGTTGGGCAGTGGCCAATACAGATTTGAAAAAAATTTTCATAATTGCAATAACAAAGATATCAAATGCACACACTTATTGATACAATGTTGGTCAAATGCTAAAATTTTGTCACAGTTCATAAAGACAGTCCAGATTGTTCATCACAGTAAAAATGCAGAGTTTTTCTCAAAGTCTGAGCAGTAAAAGAAAATGCACACAGAAGTAGTGGATTTCCATGCAGCCTTGAAGAAGTAGTGTTGTCCTTCAAACGGAAAGACAGTGCTGACTCGACATGCAGACAGGTAATGGGCCACAACAGAGTAAACCCACAGCAGAGTCAGTCGACGTTTTGAAGAATATTGGTAGTTAGGTCATCACAGAGCAGACCCACTGTAGTCATTGTAGAGATAATGGTAATGGTGGGCCATCAAAGATGCAGACCCACTGTAGTCCTTGTAGAGATGATGGTAATGGTGGGCCATCAAAGATGCAGACCCACTGTAGTCCTTGTAGAGATGGCCAGCAGCCATCTGTTGCGATTGTACAGGTGCACATTCACCATCGAAGAGTCTTGCGGAGAATAGAGCAAGTCCATAAACCTCCACTTGTGCACTCACAAAGTTTTTGGAATTGTCCTTAGAACCAGTAATGCTGTTATCCAGTCCCTTGCTGAATTATTAACACACATGCAAACACTAACGGTCCTGACTTCTCACATATTGTCCATATACTATGACCAACAGAAATGTGTGCAGTGAAATGAATGCTTACAAGTTACTTAATTTGATTAACTGGCGTCAATTACAATTATATAACATAAGAATACAATTACAAAGATACAAAATACATCATTAAAGAACATAACAATACAGATAACATTTGTAGTACAGGCTTTACAACAGAATAGAAATAAACATATACTTCAGTGTTACAGAAATTATGACATGAGTACAAAAATAAAAGATCATAATCACTTTTGAAACGTCAACTTCACACATGAGCATTAAAACAAAACAGAATAAATAATGTCTCAACATTTTTACAAAGTAAATAACATAGAAAAATTCTACAGCATAGCTCTCATCAGCTAAACACATAAAGACAGGAAAAACACAAATACACAAGGGTACACAAACATATAGCGGAATAATAGAAGGAAAGGACAGGGTTTGTTTTACTGCAGTATTGTGCAAACAAAACTTTCTTTACGTCTCGGAGATCTCCCTTCATTCATCATTATTCCCAAAAAGTCCTATCTATACCTCCTTCCTGTATTCTATTCATATTTCTTTCAAAATAATTATTTCTGATTGTACAATACTCATTTGGGCCCAAATCTTTTTCATATAACTTCACATTGCATTCTTTACATATTCTCCACAGTCAGTTTCTTATATAGTCTACCCCCACTTAAGCTAACTTAAATCTACTGAGCTCAGATGCTAAACTAAGGGACGAGGCAATGCAGCATCACATAACACATTAACACAAACAGCAATGCAAAAAAAATGGAAAATCGCAAAGCAAGCTACAGTAAATCTAAATTACCAAGCAATGCAACATTACAACTAATATGAGCCAATGTGCAGCTACAATAAATATTATTCAGTAATAAAACTAGCTCAACAGAGTAATACAAAGTGAAATTTAGTAGCACTATGCCTCGCAAACAGCAGCAGCAACTTATATCTAAACATGACATAGCTCAAGCAGAAAAAATATTACAGTAGAAAACAACAATGCAGATAAGGGAAATGTATATTCACATCTTAATATCTATGTAATTAAAGTGGTGCACCACAACAACTGATTGTAAAAAGATATATTACCATGTACTTGAAAAGAAAATTATGTGTTACTGTTACTAGTTCCTTCTTATTGTTCTTTCCTTTCCAAGTGCTCCTTTTTTTAAAGAATGTGGATCATAAAATAATTATTTAATAGATCTGTTGACAGAAAGTGTTCACATTAGCAAATGCATTTCATTTTTTAAAAGCAATGCTGCAACACAGCTGGAAACCAGACATCAAATGAAATAAGCAACTATGAAAAGCAAAGCATAAAAATATCATTCAATAGTCATGTGGCATTTCGTAAGTCAGTAGCACTCAACTCTCAGAGAAAGACACTTGTCATAATCAGGTGTGCAGATGTACGAATATTTCCCATCAATTCATAAGCATTTCAGTAATTAGCACAAAGTGCGAGTAATCATATGTTTTCAAGTAACGAGGGTGTCGCATTAGCGATGAAAGGCACACCCTAATGGCTTGTTCTCCAGGTGTTTGACACAGCTGTGTGCCCACAACACGTTACAAAAATCATATGTTTTCAAGTAACGAGCGTGTCGCATTAGCGATGCCCTCTACAAAGGAATATCAATAGCAAGGTTAATGGAAGTAATGAGGGTGTCGCATTTGCAATATTTTCTCTAAAGGAATGTCAATGGCGAGGATAAAGGCCTGCCTTTTTTTTCCTTTTTTTTTTTTTTACCTGTGCCTCTGGAAAGGCCCTCACTCTAATGGCTTGTTCTCCAGGTGTCTGACACAGCTGTGTGCCGACGACGCACGTGCAGGTGGTCACTTTCTTACGGAAATATTTACGATAGCAGTTTCCGCTACAGAGACAGTCTCATATACAAAATTTCACGGGTCGAGAATTTGCGTTGCAAGTGTGTAGAAACAAAATCCTATGAATATAACAGTGTCCAAAAAAATTTTCGCCGGCATTGTGATACATTCACGCATTTACACACACATTTCATAACTCTTAAAGTACGATTCTCGGTTTCCAACATCCTTTTTCAAAAGTCAAGAGTCCCTAACCACTATTCATTACTCCTTACCTTATTCGTCGACACTTCTTCAATATTGCATCATAACAGATAAGTAGCATAATCAAATAACTCATATAGCATCAGTCTATTAATCATAAACATACCTCAGCAGCACAATACACATCGTTGTTGTAAAAAATAACATCATAACACCTCAGTCAAATCTCAAAATCGTCGTAGCTTTCTGCAATAATTTCAAAACCTAAAGAAAATTCTCTGCTCATTTCAGTAGTGTCATCTACCTCAAACGTACTTTAAAAATCATGATCCCATACCAAATACATCATTCACAGCTCTCATAGTATCACAATGGGTCCGAAAAAATATGAAGAGATCACACAGTACAGACAAAATACAATTTCATAAGTGTGAAGTTATCCAACTGTGTAATTGCGTAAACATATGTCACTGATGTAGTAAAAAGTTTCTTTCTCTGTTAAATGACCAGATAGCTGTGTAATTTGTGTTAGAGAAATATGGTACCGATGTGTAAAGTTGTATAAGCAAACACCATATTAGCTAGGGTTCCTTGTGGTTGCCACCCACATGGTACACAAAGTAAGCGTGTACCCCCCTGAGGATTATTGTAATTATACCCTCAGGTGTTACAGATTACAGCAATGGAATGAAATGTATCACGAAAAACTTTCTTTATAATTCAAAACTCTTTAAAAATAAATGTTTTAAGTACAAAATTAATCACTCAAATACGTGTACTGTAGCGCTAAATGTGCGTCTTGTTGCAACATAATCTGTGTGGAAGTGTCGTAGTTATCGTCCTCCGAAAGCTAAGTTCTGCAGAAGCCAATGTACTTACCTCATGATAAACAAAAGTGAAATGCTTTGCGTATAAATGTCTTAGTTATTACGCTTATTGCCGTGTTGAAGAAAGTACTGTACTGGAACGTATTGTTGTGCTACGGAAAAGGCAGTCTCATTGTAGCTATACTGCAAAAGTTACTACAAAAACCTGTTTTACTTTCCAGAATAAAACAGAAAACTGTGCAGATATAAAGTAGAAACACTGCAAAAGCAACATTGTAAATTTTCACTCATTAGTAGCGTCGTGATACAACCGTGTAGTTGTCACATAAACTAACCACTGTGTCGTCTGGTATCTCACAGAAAGTACTTTAAACCCAGAATGTATTTTCAAGTAAACCAAAATGTTGCATTAAAATCTCATTAGCAGTACCAGTATGTGTCCTAAGTATGTAAGCCTGATAGTCGTTACGCAGTCGTGCAACTAACAAGCAAGAATTACAACTAACAACACTGTGTCGTCTGTTCATTATAACAATGCATTCGTAATTTCTGCTTAAATAAGTTCTCTTGGTTCTTGACTGGATATTTAACTTCAAACATTGTTGCATGTTAACAGATTCTAAGTCTGGCAAAGCATACTAGAAATGTGAAGTGAAAAATTTTGTGGGAAAGACAAAGTTAAAAAGCAGATTATCTTTCAATAAACGGTTTTACATTTGAAATGTGGTACAATCTTTTACTCTTCATAGTACTCAGAGTTTCAACATCAACCCAGTTATCGTGCGGTATACGTCGGTAAAAGAATACTGGAATATTTCTCAAGGTTAGCGTCTTATGTTATTTTTCTCGGAACCAGCGGGCGCACGCGGCTGCCTGCTGTGCGAGTCATTGTCTGTTCCTTTGTTGGCGCGCGTCGTTATTGAGATTTGGAGACCTAACTTCTACAAATTCACTTTGTCGAAAGTGCCCTGCTCTGTTTGAATCCCGCCAGTTCTGATGCAATTCAGGTCTGTCGTTATGATTATGTCGTCTGTCGTCATGTCGGTAGATTTCATAATTTCTTTCTTGTCGGTCATGTGGTGGAGAATTTCTTCCTGAATCGTAACTGCGCGCTGAACTGTTGCGTCTGAAAGTATTCTGTCTCCCTTGATAAAAATAGTTCTGGTTACCATATTGTCTGTTTCTCTGGTTGTCTCTGTGGTGGTCATTACTACGGAAATGCGATCTTTCTCTGTAACAAGTATTGCTCTGCCAGTGGTTGTCATATGGGTGGTGTCTGTTTTGGTCACGATATGTGTTGTGAGAATAGACCTGTCGTGTCCAGTTATTGTTTCTGTCGTCACGGAATTGTGACGGATGTGACCTGTAGTGATTGTTTTCCTGTTTTCGCATCCCGCAACTGTCTGTGTCAATTTCTAATTCTTGTAACAGCCCCTGAAAAGCTTCAATGTCGTCTTTGCAACGTCCTGCTAAAATAATATGTCGTAAATGTTCAGGCAGTTTGATTAAGCAAATGCGGATGAGTTCTGAGGGGCTGTATGGGTTTGAAAGATACTGATTCTTATGCAACATGTCTTCAAAATATTTCATAAGACTGGAAAATTCAGATTGTTCGAAACGTTTCATCATTATGATGCTATGTTTTACTCGATCTTGTGTGGCTTGAGACCAATATGCTGAGAGGAAGGCATGGTAAAATTCTCCTTCACTGTGGCAATCGTGAATGACCGATCGCATTCTTACAGCTGGTTCATTCTCTAAGTAGCCACACATAAATTCTAACCTGTGCTCCAATGACCAGTTGGGAGGGAAACAATGAGAGAATTGATGGAGCCACGCTTGTGGATGAATGTCTTTGGCAGAATTCTTAAACGTTTTGAATTTACGTGTAGTAATGAACAGCTTATAGTCAAAATCATCGTGTCGGCGAGTAGCATATCGGTCATTGTTACGTCGTGTCGGCGGTTCCATCTCAAAATTCGGTGTACCTTGCCAATTTCTTTCATAATTACCGAAATGCCCTGTGTTATTATTTTGTGGCTGTTCCGTATTTCTATGTCCCTCTTCCCTTATTGGGGCGCGAGTGTCCTCTGAAATACGTAATTCTTGTATTACCTGTGTCAGCTGATCTTGTACTTCCCGCATTTCTCTTTTGTATTGCGTATTAATTTGATTCTGATTTTGTTTGAATTTTCTTAGTTGTTCATACTCTTCTGTGTCAGTGAAGGCTACGGGTCTTGTGTCATTCAGATCATCATCTACCTTTGTAGATAAGTTAGTGACCTGATCCGAAAGTTCGGCTACTTTCTCCGATAGTGAACACATTTCCTCAGTGTGTTTTTCTGAACCAAGTTTCAGAGTGTCCATTTGTGTTGAAATCGAATCTACTGTGTTCTTTAAGTTTTCCTGAGTTTTTGCCAGTTGCGTAACCGAATCGGTAGATGCAACTGAGTCAATTTTAGCTTGCAAGGTCTCATGATTTTCATGAACGGTAGTCTGCAGTTCTTTTATGGCTGCTTCGTGATTCTGTAACGCATTCTCATGACGCGAAAAAATAGGTTGGAAATGCTCACAAATTTGTGTTTTTATGTCATTACAGACTTTTTGATATTTCGATTCAATGTTATGTAACTCAGTAGTTAAATCTTCACGTGTTTGTTCAAGTGTGGTGTCTAACTTCTGAAGCTTTTGCTGTGTTTGTCTCTGATTTTGTTCCATTGTGTCTAACTTCTGAAGATTTTGTTCCATTGTGTCTAACTTTTGAAGATTTTGTCCCATTTGTTTCTGATTTTGTTCAAGTGTTGTGTCTAACTTTTGTAGCCTTTGTCCCATTTGTTGCATTAACTGTAATAACAATGCACTGGTGTCTGAAACATGTTCCTCAGTGCTTTTCGGCAGTGAATTTGCACCGGCAACATTCACATTTTCACAAGCGGAAAATGTGTCTTGACTCATTTGAGAAAACGGTGAGGACGCAAAACCTAAATCTACAGTATTTGCAAAATTGTGTCCTATCATTTCGGATTCCTGAGGCGAGCTGTTGCCGACCGATCGATCGATAATGCTTCCCTGTTCACTACCTGTTTCACTGCCTACGCCATTGTTTGACGCCCGCTCCATTTCCCTATGCACAGTTACCAAATTATTACTTTGAACATTAGTTAATTCATTACACGGTGGGGCCAACACACTGCTTTCGTCTTCACTGTCATTCCTCAGTTTACTTTGGAGCCGAGTGTTACGTTTTTCACACGCCATTATTGTCACAATATTTCACACGATAACACAGAAAAGCACAATTTGAATAGCAAAAATAAGAGAACACATTAACATAGCACTGAAAATAATATGTAGTTAATTACAGGCGCAGCTGCGAAATACTTGGTGCAAATCTACATGCATACCACAACTGTTTTACAGCACAACAATGAAAGACTGCAACTACAAAGGAGATTCTCTCTACAATTACGCGCTAGCA
This sequence comes from Schistocerca piceifrons, assembly GCF_021461385.2. Lineage (NCBI taxonomy): Eukaryota > Metazoa > Arthropoda > Insecta > Orthoptera > Acrididae > Schistocerca > Schistocerca piceifrons. Next base: position 451,180,994 of record NC_060143.1, on the reverse strand, counting down.
ATAAACAAAAGCTACACTAAATACACAAACTACAAGGAAAAAATCAGAAGATTCCAGTGAGGTATCCTCGGCTAAGGGTCGACATATGAAACATCCCCTTAGTACAATTTTACAAGACTGTGCTTAACCTGACACACAATATTTTGTTAGCGCAACGGAATCTGACTTTCAATAATCCCTACAAAAGAATGGCCCTGACTAACATTAAACTACACCTTTCACAAATCACTTACCTCACAAAAATTTTCGCTACTCAAGCTACTGCAATACAGCGAGCGCCACTACTGCCAGCTAAATAAAAGATTCAAACTACTGAAGGCACTAACTACTGATAGGGATAGTTAGCAAATGAAAGATATTAATAGAGAACAAACAATGTATTTACCTTGATATCATCATATATAAATATAGCAGTTCATGACAAATTTCAAAACTCCGCCATCTCTCTCCCCACATCCACCATTGCTGGCGGCTCACCTCCAACTGCGCAACGCTACGCGCTGTTCACATCCAGCTGCCGCTGCCCAACACTACAATGGCGAGTATTACAACAATGCAAAGCAGCCACAGACTGCACACAGCACAGCCAGTGATTTTCATATTGAGCGCTACGTAACGTTGCCAATAAGAAAACATAAACAGCCTACTTACATAGAGAAAACATAAACAGCCTACTTACATAGCCCCCATGCTCCCTACAAAAAATTTTACAAATTGGGTTGGGCAGTGGCCAATACAGATTTGAAAAAAATTTTCATAATTGCAATAACAAAGATATCAAATGCACACACTTATTGATACAATGTTGGTCAAAAGCTAAAATTTTGTCACAGTTCATAAAGACAGTCCAGATTGTTCATCACAGTAAAAATGCAGAGTTTTTCTCAAAGTCTGAGCAGTAAAAGAAAATGCACACAGAAGTAGTGGATTTCCATGCAGCCTTGAAGAAGTAGTGTTGTCCTTCAAACAGAAAGACAGTGCTGACTCGACATGCAGACAGGTAATGGGCCACAACAGAGTAAACCCACAGCAGAGTCAGTCGACGTTTTGAAGAATATTAGTAGTTAGGTCATCACAGAGCAGACCCACTGTAGTCATTGTAGAGATAATGGTAATGGTGGGCCATCAAAGATGCAGACCCACTGTAGTCCTTGTAGAGATGATGGTAATGGTGGGCCATCAAAGATGCAGACCCACTGTAGTCCTTGTAGAGATGGCCAGCAGCCATCTGTTGCGATTGTGCAGGTGCACATTCACCATCGAAGAGTCTTGCGGAGAATAGAGCAAGTCCATAAACCTCCACTTGTGCACTCACAAAGTTTTTGGAATTGTCCTTAGAACCAGTAATGCTGTTATCCAGTCCCTTGCTGAATTATTAACACACATGCAAACACTAACGGTCCTGACTTCTCACATATTGTCCATATACTATGACCAACAGAAATGTGTGCAGTGAAATGAATGCTTACAAGTTACTTAATTTGATTACCTGGCGTCAATTACAATTATATAACATAAGAATACAATTACAAAGATACAAAATACATCATTAAAGAACATAACAATACAGATAACATTTGTAGTACAGGCTTTACAACAGAATAGAAATAAACATATACTTCAGTGTTACAGAAATTATGACATGAGTACAAAAATAAAAGATCATAATCACTTTTGAAACGTCAACTTCACACATGAGCATTAAAACAAAACAGAATAAATAATGTCTCAACATTTTTACAAAGTAAATAACATAGAAAAATTCTACAGCATAGCTCTCATCAGCTAAACACATAAAGACAGGAAAAACACAAATACACAAGGGTACACAAACATATAGCAGAATAATAGAAGGAAAGGACAGGGTTTGTTTTACTGCAGTATTGTGCAAACAAAACTTTCTTTACGTCTCGGAGATCTCCCTTCATTCATCATTATTCCCAAAAAGTCCTATCTATACCTCCTTCCTGTATTCTATTCATATTTCTTTCAAAATAATTATTTCTGATTGTACAATACTCATTTGGGCCCAAATCTTTTTCATATAACTTCACATTGCATTCTTTACATATTCTCCATAGTCAGTTTCTTATATAGTCTACCCCCACTTAAGCTAACTTAAATCTACTGAGCTCAGATGCTAAACTAAGGGACGAGGCAATGCAGCATCACATAACACATTAACACAAACAGCAATGCAAAAAAAATGGAAAATCGCAAAGCAAGCTACAGTAAATCTAAATTACCAAGCAATGCAACATTACAACTAATATGAGCCAATGTGCAGCTACAATAAATATTATTCAGTAATAAAACTAGCTCAACAGAGTAATACAAAGTGAAATTTAGTAGCACTATGCCTCGCAAACAGCAGCAGCAACTTATATCTAAACATGACACAGCTCAAGCAGAAAAAATATTACAGTAGAAAACAACAATGCAGATAAGGGAAATGTATATTCACATCTTAATATCTATGTAATTAAAGTGGTGCACCACAACAACTGATTGTAAAAAGATATATTACCATGTACTTGAAAAGAAAATTATGTGTTACTGTTACTAGTTCCTTCTTATTGTTCTTTCCTTTCCAAGTGCTCCTTTTTTTAAAGAATGTGGATCATAAAATAATTATTTAATAGATCTGTTGACAGAAAGTGTTCACATTAGCAAATGCATTTCATTTTTTAAAAGCAATGCTGCAACACAGCTGGAAACCAGACATCAAATGAAATAAGCAACTATGAAAAGCAAAGCATAAAAATATCATTCAATAGTCATGTGGCATTTCGTAAGTCAGTAGCACTCAACTCTCAGAGAAAGACACTTGTCATAATCAGGTGTGCAGATGTACGAATATTTCCCATCAATTCATAAGCATTTCAGTAATTAGCACAAAGTGCGAGTAATCATATGTTTTCAAGTAACGAGGGTGTCGCATTAGCGATGAAAGGCACACCCTAATGGCTTGTTCTCCAGGTGTTTGACACAGCTGTGTGCCCACAACACGTTACAAAAATCATATGTTTTCAAGTAACGAGCGTGTCGCATTAGCGATGCCCTCTACAAAGGAATATCAATAGCAAGGTTAATGGAAGTAATGAGGGTGTCGCATTTGCAATATTTTCTCTAAAGGAATGTCAATGGCGAGGATAAAGGCCTGCCTTTTTTTTCCTTTTTTTTTTTTTTACCTGTGCCTCTGGAAAGGCCCTCACTCTAATGGCTTGTTCTCCAGGTGTCTGACACAGCTGTGTGCCGACGACGCACGTGCAGGTGGTCACTTTCTTACGGAAATATTTACGATAGCAGTTTCCGCTACAGAGACAGTCTCATATACAAAATTTCACGGGTCGAGAATTTGCGTTGCAAGTGTGTAGAAACAAAATCCTATGAATATAACAGTGTCCAAAAAAATTTTCGCCGGCATTGTGATACATTCACGCATTTACACACACATTTCATAACTCTTAAAGTACGATTCTCGGTTTCCAACATCCTTTTTCAAAAGTCAAGAGTCCCTAACCACTATTCATTACTCCTTACCTTATTCGTCGACACTTCTTCAATATTGCATCATAACAGATAAGTAGCATAATCAAATAACTCATATAGCATCAGTCTATTAATCATAAACATACCTCAGCAGCACAATACACATCGTTGTTGTAAAAAATAACATCATAACACCTCAGTCAAATCTCAAAATCGTCGTAGCTTTCTGCAATAATTTCAAAACCTAAAGAAAATTCTCTGCTCATTTCAGTAGTGTCATCTACCTCAAACGTACTTTAAAAATCATGATCCCATACCAAATACATCATTCACAGCTCTCATAGTATCACAATGGGTCCGAAAAAATATGAAGAGATCACACAGTACAGACAAAATACAATTTCATAAGTGTGAAGTTATCCAACTGTGTAATTGCGTAAACATATGTCACTGATGTAGTAAAAAGTTTCTTTCTCTGTTAAATGACCAGATAGCTGTGTAATTTGTGTTAGAGAAATATGGTACCGATGTGTAAAGTTGTATAAGCAAACACCATATTAGCTAGGGTTCCTTGTGGTTGCCACCCACATGGTACACAAAGTAAGCGTGTACCCCCCTGAGGATTATTGTAATTATACCCTCAGGTGTTACAGATTACAGCAATGGAATGAAATGTATCACGAAAAACTTTCTTTATAATTCAAAACTCTTTAAAAATAAATGTTTTAAGTACAAAATTAATCACTCAAATACGTGTACTGTAGCGCTAAATGTGCGTCTTGTTGCAACATAATCTGTGTGGAAGTGTCGTAGTTATCGTCCTCCGAAAGCTAAGTTCTGCAGAAGCCAATGTACTTACCTCATGATAAACAAAAGTGAAATGCTTTGCGTATAAATGTCTTAGTTATTACGCTTATTGCCGTGTTGAAGAAAGTACTGTACTGGAACGTATTGTTGTGCTATGGAAAAGGCAGTCTCATTGTAGCTATACTGCAAAAGTTACTACAAAAACCTGTTTTACTTTCCAGAATAAAGCAGAAAACTGTGCAGATATAAAGCAGAAACACTGCAAAAGCAACATTGTAAATTTTCACTCATTAGTAGCGTCGTGATACAACCGTGTAGTTGTCACATAAACTAACCACTGTGTCGTCTGGTATCTCACAGAAAGTACTTTAAACCCAGAATGTATTTTCAAGTAAACCAAAATGTTGCATTAAAATCTCATTAGCAGTGCCAGTATGTGTCCTAAGTATGTAAGCCTGATAGTCGTTACGCAGTCGTGCAACTAACAAGCAAGAATTACAACTAACAACACTGTGTCGTCTGTTCATTATAACAATGCATTCATAATTTCTGCTTAAATAAGTTCTCTTGGTTCTTGACTGGATATTTAACTTCAAACATTGTTGCATGTTAACAGATTCTAAGTCTGGCAAAGCATACTAGAAATGTGAAGTGAAAAATTTTGTGGGAAAGACAAAGTTAAAAAGCAGATTATCTTTCAATAAACGGTTTTACATTTGAAATGTGGTACAATCTTTTACTCTTCATAGTACTCAGAGTTTCAACATCAACCCAGTTATCGTGCGGTATACGTCGGTAAAAGAATACTGGAATATTTCTCAAGGTTAGCGTCTTATGTTATTTTTCTCGGAACCAGCGGGCGCACGCGGCTGCCTGCTGTGCGAGTCATTGTCTGTTCCTTTGTTGGCGCGCGTCGTTATTGAGATTTGGAGACCTAACTTCTACAAATTCACTTTGTCGAAAGTGCCCTGCTCTGTTTGAATCCCGCCAGTTCTGATGCAATTCAGGTCTGTCGTTATGATTATGTCGTCTGTCGTCATGTCGGTAGATTTCATAATTTCTTTCTTGTCGGTCATGTGGTGGAGAATTTCTTCCTGAATCGTAACTGCGCGCTGAACTGTTGCGTCTGAAAGTATTCTGTCTCCCTTGATAAAAATAGTTCTGGTTACCATATTGTCTGTTTCTCTGGTTGTCTCTGTGGTGGTCATTACTACGGAAATGCGATCTTTCTCTGTAACAAGTATTGCTCTGCCAGTGGTTGTCATATGGGTGGTGTCTGTTTTGGTCACGATATGTGTTGTGAGAATAGACCTGTCGTGTCCAGTTATTGTTTCTGTCGTCACGGAATTGTGACGGATGTGACCTGTAGTGATTGTTTTCCTGTTTTCGCATCCCGCAACTGTCTGTGTCAATTTCTAATTCTTGTAACAGCCCCTGAAAAGCTTCAATGTCGTCTTTGCAACGTCCTGCTAAAATAATATGTCGTAAATGTTCAGGCAGTTTGATTAAGCAAATGCGGATGAGTTCTGAGGGGCTGTATGGGTTTGAAAGATACTGATTCTTATGCAACATGTCTTCAAAATATTTCATAAGACTGGAAAATTCAGATTGTTCGAAACGTTTCATCATTATGATGCTATGTTTTACTCGATCTTGTGTGGCTTGAGACCAATATGCTGAGAGGAAGGCATGGTAAAATTCTCCTTCACTGTGGCAATCGTGAATGACCGATCGCATTCTTACAGCTGGTTCATTCTCTAAGTAGCCACACATAAATTCTAACCTGTGCTCCAATGACCAGTTGGGAGGGAAACAATGAGAGAATTGATGGAGCCACGCTTGTGGATGAATGTCTTTGGCAGAATTCTTAAACGTTTTGAATTTACGTGTAGTAATGAACAGCTTATAGTCAAAATCATCGTGTCGGCGAGTAGCATATCGGTCATTGTTACGTCGTGTCGGCGGTTCCATCTCAAAATTCGGTGTACCTTGCCAATTTCTTTCATAATTACCGAAATGCCCTGTGTTATTATTTTGTGGCTGTTCCGTATTTCTATGTCCCTCTTCCCTTATTGGGGCGCGAGTGTCCTCTGAAATACGTAATTCTTGTATTACCTGTGTCAGCTGATCTTGTACTTCCCGCATTTCTCTTTTGTATTGCGTATTAATTTGATTCTGATTTTGTTTGAATTTTCTTATTTGTTCATACTCTTCTGTGTCAGTGAAGGCTACGGGTCTTGTGTCATTCAGATCATCATCTACCTTTGTAGATAAGTTAGTGACCTGATCCGAAAGTTCGGCTACTTTCTCCGATAGTGAACACATTTCCTCAGTGTGTTTTTCTGAACCAAGTTTCAGAGTGTCCATTTGTGTTGAAATCGAATCTACTGTGTTCTTTAAGTTTTCCTGAGTTTTTGCCAGTTGCGTAACCGAATCGGTAGATGCAACTGAGTCAATTTTAGCTTGCAAGGTCTCATGATTTTCATGAACGGTAGTCTGCAGTTCTTTTATGGCTGCTTCGTGATTCTGTAACGCATTCTCATGACGCGAAAAAATAGGTTGGAAATGCTCACAAATTTGTGTTTTTATGTCATTACAGACTTTTTGATATTTCGATTCAATGTTATGTAACTCAGTAGTTAAATCTTCACGTGTTTGTTCAAGTGTGGTGTCTAACTTCTGAAGCTTTTGCTGTGTTTGTCTCTGATTTTGTTCCATTGTGTCTAACTTCTGAAGATTTTGTTCCATTGTGTCTAACTTTTGAAGATTTTGTCCCATTTGTTTCTGATTTTGTTCAAGTGTTGTGTCTAACTTTTGTAGCCTTTGTCCCATTTGTTGCATTAACTGTAATAACAATGCACTGGTGTCTGAAACATGTTCCTCAGTGCTTTTCGGCAGTGAATTTGCACCGGCAACATTCACATTTTGACAAGCGGAAAATGTGTCTTGACTCATTTGAGAAAACGGTGAGGACGCAAAACCTAAATCTACAGTATTTGCAAAATTGTGTCCTATCATTTCGGATTCCTGAGGCGAGCTGTTGCCGACCGATCGATCGATAATGCTTCCCTGTTCACTACCTGTTTCACTGCCTACGCCATTGTTTGACGCCCGCTCCATTTCCCTATGCACAGTTACCAAATTACTACTTTGAACATTAGTTAATTCATTACACGGTGGGGCCAACACACTGCTTTCGTCTTCACTGTCATTCCTCAGTTTACTTTGGAGCCGAGTGTTACGTTTTTCACACGCCATTATTGTCACAATATATCACACGATAACACAGAAAAGCACAATTTGAATAGCAAAAATAAGAGAACACATTAACATAGCACTGAAAATAATATGTAGTTAATTACAGGCGCAGCTGCGAAATACTTGGTGCAAATCTACATGCATACCACAACTGTTTTACAGCACAACAATGAAAGACTGCAACTACAAAGGAGATTCTCTCTACAATTACGCGCTAGCAATAAACAAAAGCTACACTAAATACACAAACTACAAGGAAAAAATCAGAAGATTCCAGTGAGGTATCCTCGGCTAAGGGTCGACATATGAAACATCCCCTTAGTACAATTTTACAAGACTGTGCTTAACCTGACACACAATATTTTGTTAGCGCAACGGAATCTGACTTTCAATAATCCCTACAAAAGAATGGCCCTGACTAACATTAAACTACACCTTTCACAAATCACTTACCTCACAAAAATCTTCGCTACTCAAGCTACTGCAATACAGCGAGCGCCACTACTGCCAGCTAAATAAAAGATTCAAACTACTGAAGGCACTAACTACTGATAGGGATAGTTAGCAAATGAAAGATATTAATAGAGAACAAACAATGTATTTACCTTGATATCATCATATATAAATATAGCAGTTCATGACAAATTTCAAAACTCCGCCATCTCTCTCCCCACATCCACCATTGCTGGCGGCTCACCTCCAACTGCGCAACGCTACGCGCTGTTCACATCCAGCTGCCGCTGCCCAACACTACAATGGCGAGTATTACAACAATGCAAAGCAGCCACAGACTGCACACAGCACAGCCAGTGATTTTCATATTGAGCGCTACGTAACGTTGCCAATAAGAAAACATAAACAGCCTACTTACATAGAGAAAACATGAACAGCCTACTTACAAGATGAAAAAATGAGACACTTCAGGTAGTAAAGGAGTTTTGCTATTTGGGGAGAAAAATAACTGACGATGGTCGAAGTAGAGAGGATATCAAATGTAGACTGGCAATGGCAAGGAATGCATTTCTGAAGCAGAGAAATTTGTTAACGTCGGGTATAGATTTAAGTGTCAGGAGGTCGTTTCTGAAAGTATTTGTATGGAGTGTAGCCGTGTATGGAAGTGAAACGTGGACGATACGTAGTTTGGACAAGAAGAGAATAGAATCTTTCAAAATGTGGTGCTACAGAAAAATGCTGAAGATTAGATGGGTAGATCACATAACTAACGAGGAGGTATTGAATAGAATTGCGGAGAAGAGGAGTTTGTGACACAACTTGACTAGAAGAAGGGATCGGTTGGTAGGACATGTTCTGAGGCATCAAGGGATCACCAATTTAGTATTAGAGGGCAGCGTGGAGGGTAAAAATCTTAGAGGGAGACCAAGAGATGAATATACTAAGCAGATTCAGAAGGATGTAGGCTGCAGCACGTATTGGGAGATGAAGCAGCTTGCACAGGATAGAGTAGCATAGAGAGCTGCATCAAACCAGTCTGAGGACTGAAGACCACAACAACAACAACTAAAGCTGCCCTGTTAATGTTTATTTGAGCGTATACAGAGTGGAGAGGAACAGCCTATCAATAAGGTAAAAAAGGGTAGGGAGACGTCGAATTGACCGTAATTTGCCTGACAACCAGATGTCGGAAACATTCCGTTATTTCTCGTCACTCATCTGTACCTTTCGCTGTACCCACATTTAAGCGGTTTATTTACCCTTGCCGGCCGAAGTGGCCGTGCGGTTAAAGGCGCTGCAGTCTGGAACCGCAAGACCGCTACGGTCGCAGGTTCGAATCCTGCCTCGGGCATGGTTGTTTGTGATGTTCCTAGGTTAGTTAGGTTTAACTAGTTCTAAGTTCTAGGGGACTAATGACGTCAGCAGTTGAGTCCCATAGTGCTCAGAGCCATTTGAACTATTTTTTATTTACCCTTACGATACTGGTGCATATCAGTTTCCAGTATAACACTTGCTAGAAAAATAGAAGTAGTATACCTCGAAGAAGCGTATCACTTAATAGGAATCCCATTAAGACTTTACTGTTGGTAACCGCCCATTTCGTAATTAAAGTTTGCACCCAGAAGAGATGTTTCAGGTTTTCAGGCAGTACAGCAATTGTTAAAACAAAGAAATGTGATCTTTAAACCCAAGCACACCTCAGCGGCGCTGAACATTCTAAGGAATCAGATAAAATATGTTTATGCCAGCTACGTGATACATGAACGCGGAAGAGTTTTTTGTAAATGATGAATGTTAAGATCGTATAACACAGTGTAAGAGGTACGGAAAGGCTTGTGTACACTGATATAAAAAAATTGCAATACCAAGAAGGAGCTGTGCGTCGTAAATGAAAGTGGGTAGTTGTGTTTCTATATCTGAAAGATGATGTTTATTCGAATTTCCCGCCTGTCGCATAAGAGTGGCGATAGTAGCGCTACTATGATGATCCAAATAAGGTAACGGTCGTGAGAGTTACTTACCTTTGAGACTGGGCATGTTGTGTTAATGTTACACATAAATACCTTTCAGGCGACAAAAACGCTAATATTGACAACTCACTGACTTTGAAAGAGGTCGTGAATAGGACTACGAGAAGTTGGATGTTCCTTCTGCGATGCTGCAGAAAGACGCGACAGGAATGCTTCCACTGTACACAGTTGCTGACAGCGGTGAATACAAGAATGTACGGTCGCAAGATGACTGCGCTTCGACGGCCACGTGACACTGCCGACAGGGAAGACCATCGGGTTCGGCCTATGGCTGCATCTGCAGCAGTAATCTGAGAAGTATTTGGTACCACAGTGGCACAACGAGCTGCACTTCAAGGACTGTTCCGAGCCATGTGGCGTGCATCGATTAACTCCAAATAACCGTCATTTGCGACTTCAGTGGTGTCAAGCGAGAGCTCACTGCACGGCAAGGGGCAGCTTTGTTGTGTTTTCTAATGAAAGCAGGTTCTGCCACTGTGGCAGTGATGAGCGTGTGGTGATTAGGAGAAGGCCAGTTGAGGAACTACAAATAACGTCTGCCTGCTAGATACATGGGACCTGCACCTGCAGTTACAGTCTGGAGTGTGATTTCTTATGACAGCAGGGCACTCACGTGGTTATTCAACGCACCTTGGCTGCAAAATTGTACGTCACTCTGGTGATTCGACGTATTGTCCTGCCATTCATGAACAGCGTTCCAAGGGGTGTTTTCTAACAGGATAACGCTCGTCCACATACCGCTGTTGCAACCCAACATTCTCTGCCTGCTCAATCATCAGATCTGTCTCCAGACGAGCACATATCAGACATCATCGGGTAAGAACTCTAGCGTCATTCACAAACAACATTAACTGTCCCTCTATAGAGAGACCAAGTGCAACAGGCATGGAATTCCATACGACAACCTGATGTCCGGCTCCTGTGCAACACAATACACACAGGTTTGCATGCTTGCATTCAACATTCTCGCGGTTTCACCTGTTACTAACGTACCAGCATTTCACAATTTCAACGGCTTATCTCGCGCTTAGTTATACTGTGATCTTTTATCGTTAATCACTTAAATATGTTACCTAGACAAATGTTTTCGCGAAATTTCATTACTCTACAACAACTTTTTGGTTTTGGTGTTTTTCCGTCAGTATATTTGCAAAATTTCTGCAGTGAAAAATCCCGTATTTCTGGATGTTAATGTAAAAGATAAACCTTTCTTAACCTAAAAATGAAGAGATAGGATGAAACATTAATTTGTCTGATTTAATGTATAAAGCTTATTAACATTTGGAAGACCGTAGTGTGCCTTCCTTATGGGCTTTAATTACGGATAACGACTAATGACTTCATGAATATATTAGCCACCATTATAATTGCTAATAGTCTGCGACCAGATGAAGCAGAAAGCATCCGTTAAGCGAGCGGTGTATGAGGGTCCTCTATTAGATATGGAGGAGTCTCAGACCGCCACTACTCCCGGATAATGAGACTTCGCTAATAGGCGTTACCGCTCTAATAGGGTTGCACCGCGTGGCGCGAATAACATCTGTCCGACCACCTGGGGCTCACTTAAGGGCTATCGCAACAGGAAGTGTAGAGCTCTTTTCTTTATTTTCACTCCTCAGAGTTACGTACCTTCAATGACCTAGGTTTGTGGCAATGTTCAGTGCGCCACGCTCTCCTCTGTTGAAGACTTCTTCTAATAACATTTTATTTGCTAAGATCGCAACTATTTGTATACTGATGCCTAGTTTGGGCAAATTTGAATTGCCATTTTCAATTCATTCGCACAAGCAGTAGCGACCATTTGTCATAATCAGTAATAATGTTAATGTTTATGACAGATAGTCGTTGTAGACGCTACTGCTTGTACTAATGTGATGGCCATAAAATTTCCCGAAACTAGTCATTACTGCACAAACAAATGCGATCTTGGCAAATGAAGTTCTTCGTATAAGAAGACTTCAACATTTACAATTGTAGATAGCCTCGTGCAAGACTGACTGTCGCAGGTAACCGAAATGATACAAAACAGATACGCGTTTCAGAGTTGTTGATGCCCTTCACAGATGTCACCAGCATCGTGTACAACCTGTTGCCAGCGATGTGAACGTCTATCATACCTTTAGAAACACCAGTTAAGTTTATAGTTCAGATGGAACTGTCTATCGCTCGAAGAATGTCTGTAATAGTTCTGAAGCATTCTAGAAATGAAGTCGAGGGCCAAGGACTTGGTCCAAGGGGGAGGGCGGGGGTATTTCCCAGCCCCATCGATCGAACAAATCAGTCACGGCTTGTGCTGCGTACGCCAAAGCACTCTCCTGTAATTGATGGATAGATTCTGTACAACGTTTTGAAGCTTGCTGTGTTACAAAAATTAACAGTGAAGGGTGGCAACACTGAGTCACAGCGCCAGAGATTGCGCCAAGGAGTTTTATTCCGCCGCCTCCACTGGCAGTTCTTGTCGAGAAGTCGTGGTGGAGAGTGCTTATTGAGAAGTAGCAGTAGGCAGTGCTTGTTGAGATGTAGCAGTGGTGAGTCGTTGTTGAGAAGTTCCCATGGAGAGTGCTTGTTCAGATATTGTCATATTGTTTTGATGGGCTAGACGCCAGATATTGTTGGATTGGGGATGCTGTAATGATCAGAGTGTGCTTTTCGTCAATATGTATGAAGGTAAAAAAATTCCTATTTTTTGTATTATTTCAATGTCTTAAACAATAATGCATCTTGGTCACTGGTTCAGTCAACAAAGCATCTGGCTCGTGTTCTTGTATTAGACTGTCTTTCTGGTTTCTATGTGCAATTATAGTATTTCTGTTTATTTTTTTTAATTACTTCAGTATAAAGGGTATTTAAAATATCTTGTCGTATTGAGGAAGAACCGTGTCAGATGTGTGCGTTGAATCACACTTCCACACACAGAACAGCGACACTTGTGCCTTGTTGTTTCGTAGCTTTCATAGTTGCTTGGGACTTAATTAATTAATTGTGTTAACGGAAGTTTTCTTTCGTTCTTTGTTGTTATTCTATGCAGTCAGATTGCGTACTATACCAGACAGGGCCAACCGGTTACGAGACTGCGTAATCGGACAGACAGCGACTAAAATTAAAAATATTTGCATTAAAAATATAATTAAGCCCCCATGCACGTGGCGACCGCTGCTTCGGATCGTCCCTTGGAATTCTTCTGATAGTAAAAATAGCAGACAGTAGTATTGTTGAAGTAATTTGTAGTTTAGTAATTGTAGTCTATATTGCATGTGTAGATTTGGTAACTGAACATTTATAGTTGTCTTGTCATTCTTTTAATGGTATATTGGCAGATTTTAATTTTTGATGTCTTGTATACAGGTCTGACAATTTTGTGCAATTATGAAGGTTTTAATTGTTCGTTAGGCGTGTTTGTCTGGAAACATTTCGTGTGAATGGTATTGTTGGAGATAAAGTCTCATTGTGTGTAATTTTCGTATAGTGACGAGTTTTGTATGTTTTGTAAATGATTACGCGATCGATGAAAAAGGCAAAAATGTTGGATAGTCAGAATAACGAAATTGTTGATATGGCGAACTCACCAACACAGGAGAACAGGATGATGAATAATGAAGAGGAAAACAATTTAATAAGTCGGGAAAATAGTCCGGAAACAGTTCAAAATTTTTCACAATCAAAAAATTTTCAGAATACGAGATTAACGACAGAAGATTTTGGAATAGTATCGAACAAAGATAGCTTTACAGCTATGACGAAAGAAGCTGGTTTTGCGGGAAATGTTAGGGGCGAAAGGAATTTCGAACCAGTCAATGTGGAGCAGTTGATGGGTGCAATATTAAATCTGGGATCACAGTTGGGATCTGAATTAAAAACAGTAGGATCACAAATAGGAACAATTAAAACAGAGATAGGAACAATTAAAACTGATATGGGAACAATGGAAACACGGTTAGGATCTGAATTAAAAACAGTGGCAACACGTTTAGAAACAGAGATGGAAACAATGGAAACACGGTTAGATTCACGAATAGGGACATGTTTCAAAAACATGAAAGATGAATTAAAGAAAGAAATTAGAGAAGAAGTACTACCGATTTTGAATGCTCACAATAATAGATTAATTTCAATAGAAATCAGACAAAAGGAACTGGATAGAGAACAGGAAGAAAGAGATCGCGTGATAGTACAAAAATTTTCAGAGTTAAATTTACAACGTGCACACGATAAGGAAGAAATATTTGAAAGAATCGAGGAATCTGTACCAAATGACAGATTAAATAACCTAACAAAACAGTATGAACAGTTAACTACTAAATGTGTTAATACTGAGACCCGAGTCGCGACACTTACGGAAGACGTAAATAAACAGAAAGAAAAAATAGGTGACTTATCGGAAAGAGTTGAGGAGATTTCAGATAAATTGACAAGTCTTAGTTTAAATGGGGACAGAGATTCAGATGATACAGCTCCATTGCCATTTGCAGAAACCGAAGAGTACCAGAACATTAATAAACATCTTGAAAATCAAGGAAAATTTAATGAACGTGTTAAAAGGGAATTTGAGGCATTACAAAAGCAAGTCAAACAAATTGAAGGCGAAATCTTAGGAAAAGACAGCAGAAGAAATTTAGAATCACAGATAGCAGAGGGGTTTGAAGAAAATAATTTGTTTCATTTACGGGATGCAACAAGTGAGCGCCAGGCGCGCGAAATTGACAATAATCGACGTTCGGACTGAGACAGACGCGGTAGGTCTTTGTCGCCACGAGGAGAAAACTTTGACTATAAACACTTCTTAACTGTTCGGAAATTTAAGATCTTTCGCAATTATAAGAATGACATACATCCATGTTCATGGTTAGGTCAATTTATGTACGCACTTCCACCAAATTGGCCACTAAGTCACAAACTGGAATTTATGTGTGGATATTTAGAAAATGAACCGGCGACGCGGATGCGCGCACTTATTAGAGATTGTAATAATCTAAATGATTTTTATCATGCATTTCTATCGGCATATTGGTCCGAAAACACGCAAGACAGAGTCAAACGTAGTCTTATTAATGCAGCGTAATTTTAAACAGTCTGAGTTCCGCACGCCAGCAGAATACTTTGAACACAATATTCGAAAGAATCAGTTCCTTTCCAGCCCTTATAGCCCGACTGAATTAATTCGCATTTGTTTAACTAAGCTGCCACAATCCATAAAACAAATTGCTTTAGCCGGAAGATGTAAAGACGACATTGAGACTTTTAAGACTTTGCTACAAGAACTTAAGTATGACAACGACGACGGGACTTCTTGTAATTTTTTCAGTAACGGTAATCACAACAGATTTTCTGAGAGAAGGGATAATGATCGGAACGGACGTTATATGGGAAACTTTGAGAATGACAGACGAAACAGACAGGACAATAGATACCAGCCTTATGACAATAACAGACGTTCTAACGGAAATTACACAGACAATTATAATATCGGAAATTCCTACCGGAAGGATCAATCATACGGAAACAGTAATCGGTATCATCAAGATAGAAATTATTCCTATAGTAATAGAAATTCTTACTACAGAAATAGCCAGGGTAGTAGATACAACAATAATTTCAGAAGTGACAGTCGAAATTACACAAGAAGCAGTCATGCAGATAGACAGGAAAATAGAGATTTTAATAACAGACACAACCAAGAATTTGCATCTAACAGACAGGAGGGACCTAATTGGCATCCTCCACGTGACAGAACTTCAGAGAGACAAGTGCAGATCGTAGATATTGATCCGCGAAATGACGCGAATAATCAAAGACGTGACGCAAGCAATCGACAACGACTTGCAGCTTCGGCTTCTGGCAGCAATATAGACGGTCCAGAAAGTAATGACACTACGACTTTACACTACGTACGCCTGGAAGACATGAGAGACATTTTGCTAGACGAAAAGGAACATAATGTAGACGCATTTTTACATCCTGTTATTGAAGTATGTGTGGGTAAGAATAAGTTCACTGCAGTTTTAGATTCTGGGAGCCCATTGAATGTTATCAGTGAATCAGTTTTTCGTATATGTGTAAGAACTATTGCTTATCCTCTGTTACCTGTTTCTAAAACTACAATTCGAGGCGCTATTTCTGGAAGAAGTGTGGAAGTCAAACACCAACTTAAATTTCATTTGTCAAGGATACGAATTTTCTGCTAATTTTATTATTGTTCCATTACTCAGTACACAAATTATATTAGGTATGGAGTTTCTTAACGCACATAAGGCAATTTTAAACTTTAAAGAAGGAAGTGTGAATTTGACTGTTGCCGGAATGCCGAATTGTTTGAAATTTTTCAAGTGTTTAACAAGATCTGAATCAGATACAAAATGTTTAAGGTTTCTTACTTCTGATGTTTTCGTTGAGCATTATGACGACAATGTGTTCATTCATGACAACGACAATAGATACAGAGACGCGATGGATGATATAATTAATAGCGAAGAATTAATTAATGAAAAGGTTAAGAAAGCTGAAGTGCCAGATGACGTTGCAAGAGAAGAACTGCACCAAATTTTGGCTTCACATGCTACAGTATTTGGTCATCACACAGGAACTATACAAGGCTTACAATATTTATTTAAAGCAAAAGAACACACACCATTTCGGGGGAAAACGTACGCTATTCCTTTGGCTTACAGAGACATGGTTAAGAGTGAACTTCAATACATGTTAGATCAAGGCATTATTGAGCCAGCAGTCAGTCCTTATACCAGCCCATTACACGTCGTTCCTAAAAAGGATGAGTCAATTCGTTTGGTTCTGGATTCCAGACAGATAAATAATATCATCATTCCTGAAACTGACCGTCCACAAAATTTAGATGAACTTCTTCAACACTTCCATGGAATTAAAGTTTTATCCACGATTGATATGCGCGCAAGTTTTTGGCAAATAGAACTCCACCCGGATTGTAGAAAACACACTGCCTTTTTAGCCTTTGGTAACTGTTACCAATTTCGGGAATTACCGTTTGGAATTACTGTATCTTCTGCAGCATTCATTCGTAGTTTAAACGAAATTTTACCTGTTTATCTTCGTGACAATATTACTTCATATGTTGACGATATTCTTATTGCTAAACGTTCTTGGAGTGAGCATAACAAAATTTTGGATTCATTATTACGTATTTTTGCAAGAGTTGGCATTACAGAGAAACTTGGAAAAATCTAAATTTGGTCGTTCTCAGGTGAAATTTCTTGGTTATATTATTTCTACAGAAGGTATTCTTCCTGATCCAGAGAAACTAGATGCTATTCGTAATTATGCTGTTCCTACCACAAAACGTGACGTTCGTAGTTTCCTTGGTGTCTGTAATTTTCTTAGACGCTTTGTTAGATTGGATAATTTGGCCACACCTCGTTTATGTGAACTATCAGGAAAAAATTCTAATTGGTGTTGGGATGAGGAAGCTCAATCAGAATTTGAACAACTTCGTGATGCTTTAGTTGCTGCTCCACTTCTTTCACATCCGGATTTATCTAAAGATTTTTGTTTGGCGACGGACTCATCATACAAAGGCCTAGGTGCACACTTATTTCAAGAGATAGAAGAAAACGGCGTTGTAGTACAGAAAACAATTGCATTTGGAAGTCGTGTTCTCTCTAAATCACAAAAGAATTATTCGATTACGGAACTTGAGGCTTTGGCTGTTGTATGGGCTTTCACAAAATTTCGCATATTTTTGTATGGCAGACATACTAAGGTTTACACCGATCAACGAGCTCTGGAATTTCTTATGTCAACAAAATTAACTCATGGAAGATTGTCACGATGGGCGCTGTATCTACAGGAATTTGACTTTAGTATTGTTTACATACAGGGTTCTTCAAATATTATTGCAGATGTTTTATCAGGTGCACCGATGGGTTTGAAACAAAGTGCTGAAGAGGACTGCAAAGAAAACAATTATTGTTTGATGTATATTAAAGGTGTTGCGTTCGAAAATTTTATTTCGTCTTCGCTCCAGGACATCGCTAAGGACCAAGATAAGGATCCAATCTGGAAGGACATTAAGGAGAAGTGGAGGAGAAAGGAAAGCGTAGCGATTAGACAGTATTATTTAGTTCGCAATGATATTCTTTTTAAACGAAAATCGGTCGACAACTCTGTTTGGTTAGTTTGCATTCCTGATTTGGTACATACATTTCAGTTATGCACACTTTGGTCCCAGAAAATGCTTTCATAAATTACGAGAAAATTGCTACTTCAGTAATATGGAAAAACGTATTCGATCTGTTCTTGCCAAATGCATATTATGTCAAACGGCTAAGCCGCCAACTATTTCTCACAGAGCACCGTTGTTTCCTATCATTCCAGCGAAATTAAAGGAGATGGCTGCAGTCGATTTGTTCGGTCCAGTGATTCGTTCTACTAATGGTTTTGCGTACATTTTGGTAGCAGTGGAACTGACATCAAAATATGTGTGTTTTACACCTTTACGCAAAGCAACAGCTCGTGCAGTATCTAATGCTTTCATCAAACATTTTCTTAAAGAAGTGGGTCATGTTGATAAGGTTATATCAGATAATGGATCACAGTTTCGCTCTAAAATTTGGCTTCGTACTTTACGGCGTCGTAAGATTAAACCAATCTTCATTTCACTTTTTCACCCTCAATCTAATGCTTCAGAGAGATGGATGAAGGAAATCAACAAATTGTGTCGACTTTATTGACATCAGAATCACAGAACGTGGGATCGGTATCTTCATATTTTTCAAAACATTCTGAATGAACTCCCTAATAATTCAACTTCTTTACCGCCTATATTGATATTAAAAAATAAAGCACTGACAAATCGCATTTCTGAAATCGTTCCTTTTCCGCCTACACGGAAACTGCGGCATTCTGAAGTTGTGAACCTGGCTCTGCAAAATATTGCATCTGCGGCTGCTAGAAGAGAGAAATCATCTAAACGTCCTGGTCGTTTAAAAACCTTGTCAGTTGGTCAAAAGGTGTTAATTAAGTCTCACCGTTTGTCTCACAAAGGAAAAGGCTTGTGTCGCAAATTTTTTCTTCTTTATAACGGTCCATATAGGGTTCGCAAAATCATTCATGATAACACTGTCGAAGTAGAAACTCTTAAATCTCGACGCTCTAAGGGAATACACCATATATCGAACGTTAAAATTTTTGAGGAATGACATACTTTTGAGAAACTAACAGTTATACGTAAACACACTGAGAGTACAAGGATACCGCGCCGTGGTCTGGCTGCGGCACATACTCAAAGCAACAGTCAAGTCTGCGCGGCCCAGAAGGCAGTCGTTGACCGCAAACAATTACTTCCTACGTCACGCGTACCTACAGCTGATCGTGCGCTCAGTGCGAATGCACTGACAGCCGTAAACAAATACACAGTCTAATTTCTTCGAATAAATTCAGTATAAAGCTATAGTGACTTGATAAATTATGTTATTAGCGTTCAGTATTTTTCAGGATACGGTTGTATAAAATATTTAAGAACGTCAGATAAATTCTGTGTGTGTCCGACGTTAAGAGGACTTGCTATCCAGAAATTTTCAGGAAGAATGTAATTTCGAAGAAGAAACTAATAAACTAAAAAGGTAACTATTAATTGAGTTTATTTTTCGGGTAACATATTTCCACTTAGGTACGTACTTTAGGGCCGGCCGAAGTGGCCGTGCGGTTAAAGGCGCTGCAGTCTGGAACCGCAAGACCGCTACGGTCGCAGGTTCGAATCCTGCCTCGGGCATGGATGTTTGTGATGTCCTTAGGTTAGTTAGGTTTAACTAGTTCTAAGTTCTAGGGGACTAATGACCTCAGCAGTTGAGTCCCATAGTGCTCAGAGCCATTTTGAACGTACTTTAGACGTAATTTGCTGCTCGCGATTACGTGATTTATACTTTGTGCTAAATTTTATGTTCTATGAATTTACTTGAGAAGCGACGTGCTTGCGTACATTTGCTGATTTTTGTCAATGTTTTATTAATGGACAGGGTTGTTACTTGTGTATATTATGCATCGCTTGGCTGCTATGCTTGTTCACTGATGTCATATTTTTCTATTATCTGCCTGCTGCGCTTATTTATTTAAATTATAATTGTCACCTGATTAATTGTGCTGATATGGTTATGTATAGGTTATACTTTGTGATTTATCTGCTTGCGCCTTCCTGTTTACTTATTAAGACTACATATGAACGTTTATTTGCTTATGCTGATATGATGCTAATGACCTGTTTATTATGTAAGATATATATTGGCTGCTTTGCGAATGGATTGCATATTTACACATTTTTGTTTTGTTGTCATAACTACTCTTTAATTTGGTATATAGAAATGCTGATATACTGTGTACAGACATAGAGTTTAGGTCACACTGTGGTATTAATTATAGATTGTTCGCTTGGCAGAGCCTCGTTGTAGGAATTGTGCTGCATCTACTTGTTGACATTCTGTTCTCCACTGGTATATTTACTCGCTATTGCATGTTTTGCTTACGATCAGTGGCTTATATTTTTAAGATAAGAAAATAAACTGCTGTAATTCGACGAACGACATTACTACAAGAAACTTCATAGAAGTCACATGAACTGGAGGTTTTATGGAAGCTGTATAAATTTATGCTAATAGGTAGGAAACTAACGACATGACATACCAACACTAGGTTTAGACCATTGACAGTTATTACACTGCATTCTTCGTGAGCAATTGAAATAGCAAGTGACGCTTGACACAGGAAATACTCCACATGTTTGCTTCTGTTTTGCCATTATTCTTGAAGTGGTGTACACACTGTGAAATATTACGATTTGTTAACTCAAAGTCTTATGTGATCTTTCATACTACGTACTCGCACCTACTTACTGAAAGTTATTCAAACTGAAGGCTGTTAGAGGTCATGTATGCATTTCTTTTATTTTATGATGGACAAGATAACCAAAATGTATTTTATAATTCATAATGAGTAGAAGATTTGGTTCAAGTGGACTACACAGAGGTTGTGTGTGGACATTGTGTCTTCGGATTGTATGGGATGATGAATTGAGGTTTGCACTAGGATTTTATCTGTACTTGTTCGAGGAGACTGACTAGAGGAAAGAGTTGTTATGGAAATGAAATGATATTGGCGATAAGGTTTATATGTGTCGACGTATTGAAGAGGTATTATTGAGGTATTGAGATTGTGTGAAGTTGATGATTATTGCAGTTTTGGTGGAAGAGAGATAAGGTAAATGATATTGATGATAAGGTTTATATGTATCGACGTAAGAGGTATTATTGAAGTATTAAGATTATGTGATGATAATGATTATTGGAGTTTTGGTGGATAAGAGGTAAAGTAAGTGAGGAGCATCTTTTTGTTGTTGGTTTATATGGAACAAGGAGGATGAAGTTGGCAGACTAGAACACTCAAGTAGAAGGAAGATAGTCTACACACACACTTTGTTAAATCACTAAGCAGTATATACTTTTTTTTTTTTTTTTTGGAGAGAGGAAGAATTTGCATATCTTGGCACACTGACAGTTGTTCAGCAACCGTACATTTTGATTTGGCTTGGCAAACATTGGTCTTGACATGATGACTATGACGTTGACTAACTATTATTGACTGTTATACATTGCTGCCACTACTACTTGATACACAAGTTGAACATCAAATTTTGGACAGAATTGCATTTACACAGTTAACACTATTCAATTACACAGTAGTACTTAATGTGGATGAAAGGTGAGTGAGTGCGTTTTGTGTGTTTTCCCTTCCTAATCCCAAATAATTGGTACCGACCTATCTCCTAATTATTATTTTACTTGTTTGTTGTGGCTTGCACTGACACCCATAAATATTATAGGTTTACCGATATTTGTGTATTTGTAATATTTAATATGACAATTATCTGATATCATTTGCGTGTTTATTATAATTTGTATGTTTAGTGTAAGAGCATTCATAATAATTTTGTAAAAGCAATTGTGTGTGCCTTCAAACTGTTGTTCGTGCTTGCACCTATTCAACATTGCTGGGTGCCACTTGGAAATGTTTAATTTCTGCTGATGAACTCTGATGAACTGTCTAATTAGTGATAGTGAATATTATGGACTGTTATGTGCACTTGTTCAACATGATGGGTGCCACTAGGAGATGTTTAATTTGTGCTAATGAACTCTGATGAACTGTCTAATTAGTGATAGCGAATATTACGGAATGTTATGTGCACTTGTTCAACACGATGGGTGCCACTAGAAGATGTTTAATTTGTGCTAATGAACTCTGATGAACTGTCTAATTAGTGATAGTGAATATTATGGACTGTTACCTGCACCTGTTCAACATTACTGGGCGCCACTGATGGAACTGCTTCTACTGAAATGTCACTTGTTGGTGTCTGCACCTGCTCAACATTACTGGGTGCCAGTGATGGACTGCTTCTACTGAGATAATGTCACTTGTTGGTGTCTGCACCTGTTCAACATTGCTGGGTGCCACTGATGGAACTGCTTCTACTGAAATGATGTCACTTGTTGGTGTCTGCACCTGCTCAGCATTGCTGGGTGCCACTGATGGACTGCTTCTACTGAAATGATGTCACTTGTTGGTGTCTGCACCTGTTCAACATTACTGGGTGCCACTGATGGACTGTTTCTGCTGAAATGATGTCACTTGTTGGTGTCTGCACCTGTTCAACATTACTGGGAGCCACTAATGGACTGCTTCTACTGAGAAAATGTCACTTGTTGGTGTCTGCGCCTGCTCGCCATTTTTGGGTGCCACTGTTGAAGCTGTTTAAATACTGCTGATGAAATGTTATGAGACTGCTATTTGCACCTGTTGATCATTGCTGGGTGCTACTGTTGGAACTGTCAACTACTCTGAGGAGTCCTACTTGTTTATTGAGCTATTGAAAGGGTTTTATCTGAATATTTGTAAGAACTGATTTTTTGTGTGTTTACTGTTTATGAAATGTTATGAGACTCTTAGCTGCACCTACTCGTCATTGCTGACGCTATTTATTGAATTGTTTAACCACATGATACTTGTGTAAACTATTATGTAAAATCATATGTATGCAAGCATTTGTATTCCTTACTGTATTTTATATATTAGGTTACTGAAGGGTCAGTGCAAAGCCAAAATTTGTCTAGTTATGTGATATTTACTTATTAATATTATCTCTTATTTTTGTCTGTATTTTTTTTGACGAATTTGGTGGTATTTTCACCACCAATGCTGGCAAAAATACCATCAAATTCTAGCCCGTGAAGGAGGGGCATATGAAAGGTGGCAACACTGAGTCACAGCGCCAGAGATTGCGCCAAAGAGTTTTATTCCGCCGCCTCCACTGGCAGTTCTTGTCGAGAAGTCGTGGTGGAGAGTGCTTATTGAGAAGTAGCAGTAGGCAGTGCTTGTTGAGATGTAGCAGTGGTGAGTCGTTGTTGAGAAGTTCCCATGGAGAGTGCTTGTTCAGATATTGTCATATTGTTTTGATGGGCTAGACACCAGATATTGTTGGATTGGGGATGCTGTAATGATCAGAGTGTACTTTTCGTCAATTCCTTTTTTTTGTATTATTTCAATGTCTTAAACAATAATGCCTCTTGGTCACTGGTTCAGTCAACAAACCATCTGGCTCGTGTTCTTGTATTAGACTGTATTTCTGGTTTCTATGTGCAATTATAGTATTTCTGTTTATTTTTTTTAATTACTTCAGTGTAAAGGGTATTTAAAATATCTTGTCGTATTCAGGAAGAACCGTGCCAGATGTGTGCGTTGAATCACACTTCCACACACAGAACAGCGACACTTGTGCCTTGTTGTTTCGTAGCTTTCATAGTTGCTTGGGACTTAATTAATTAATTGTGTTAACGGAAGTTTCCTTTCGTTCTTTGTTGTTATTCTATGCAGTCAGATTGCGTACTATACCAGACAGGGCCAACCGGTTACGAGACTGCGTAATCGGACAGACAGCGACTAAAATTAAAAATATTTGCATTAAAAATATAATTAAGCCCCCATGCAACAGTAAAGTATGGCATTGACTTTCTGCTGGGGCACAGTATGCGTTACGACAACACCATAGTAGTTGTACACGATAATCATCAAAACTTCCCCATTGCCGGGTTTCTGACAAACTTTTGATCATCTTGTTGATCCGAAATAACGAGATTCGTTTGATTGGGGTTTCAGATGTGTCTTTTACGATTTGGCCCGTGTCTCATCCAGTGTTAAGAGAACGTCTCTTTCGAGTTCATGGCCATGTGGATACGAGTAGTGTCTGTGCACTTCCGCCAAATCGTCAGTGTTGAACATATCGTGAAACAATTTTTCTCATGTCCAGACGTTTCTTCAGAACGTGAAGAGCAGTCGCATACGCTAAGCACATCTCTCGGACCAGCCCACAAGTCGTTTGGCGTCGATCGCTATCCAGTAACGTGGTAAGAGCAGATACTTCTTCACTGGCATCGTTGCTGACGAATGTGTGCCACATTTTGGCTTCACTCGTTGAAGGCACTTACACACCCTGCTAACGTAAACCAGTGCAGATTCCTCAGAAGCCTCTTGAAGATCATGATAATACTGTAGTTCTGTACGTCCTCTGGTACATTCAATTTTTATCGTTCTCGTGTAGAAAACGTCCCGACAGCAGTACACTAGATCGTCCGCTAAACGAGGCTCAGTTCTTACCGTAACTGAGCATGGCTCAAATGGTTCAAATGGCTCTGAGCACTATGGGACTTAACTTCTGAGGTCATCAGTCCCCTAGAACTTAGAACTACTTAAACCTAACTAACCTAAGGACATCACACACATCCATGGCCGAGGCAGGATTCGAACATGCGACCATAGCGGTAGCGCGGTTCCAGACTGTAGCGCCTAGAACCGCTCGGCCACCCCGGCCGGCCAATTGAGCAGAGGCAGATGTTGTGTAAGAACACAAGAGGACGTGAACACACTAAGTTTTGACACCTTGAGGATTTATTGGTTATTTTTCTTTGAATGCTCGTAAAAGTAATGTAGATGCGGTAATCTGAAATACACAGCACTTAATGTACTGCGCTATGTTACTTACTTTGATATTCCTATATACTCGGTGAAACTTGGCATCAGGTTCGCTAGCACACCATCATTTTCGCACGTTTTAAGGAGCTTTTGCGCATGCCATCTGACGTGCCGTAAATACCTCACGGGCCAGACATATACGGATTTGATAAACAATGTGCGCGGTTTATGGCATGCACAGCTAGCCCTTACCACTCAACTACAAATCCCTAGGTGGTAGCATACTTCAGCCGTTTTTTATCCCCGTATGCATGGCATAAATCCCTCTAGACGGTGGCACACTCCTAAGATGTACCAACTCACTCATTATATGGTAACATTAGATCGGTCGTCAGTATATGTTATACACACATCAAAAAAAGTTTTGCGTCACGCCGGTTCCCAGAACTCCTGAAAATAGATGTTGACTGTAGCTATCGTATCACAGACACATTCACTTTGACTGTTCAGAGATGTCACTAAACCCGCCCAAAGATGTTAACAACCATGCATAAACAGCGCCTATTACACGGAGGGGGTCCGACAGCCAATCAGTTCCAGTCATTCCACCAGGAAGGAGGTACACGGCTCGTGTTGTCTGTAGTTCAACTATGCCTAGATAGAAAATATCGCGGTTCGATCGCGTCCGCATTGTTACTTTAGACAGGAAGGGCTCTCAACAAGTTAAGTGTCGAGGCCTCTCTAAGTGAACTAAAGTGATGTTCTGACATGGAGGAGATACAGAGAGGTACTGTCGATGACATGCTTCGCTCACACCACCCAAGGGCTACTACTGCAGTGGATGACCGCTACATACGGATTATGGCTCGGAGGAACGCTGACAGAAACGTCACCATGTTGAAAAATGCTTTTCGTGCAGCTACAGGACGTCGTGTTACGACTCAAACTGTGCGCAGTAGGTTGCATGATGCGAAACTTCACTCCAGACATCCATGGCGAGATCCATCTTTGCAACCACGGCACCATGCAGCGCGGTACAGATGGGCCCAACAACATGCAGAATGGACCGTTCAGGATTGGCATCACGTTCTCTTCACCGATGAGTGTCGCATGTGCGTTCAACGAGACAATCGTCGGAGACATGTTTGGAGGCAATCCGGTCACGCCGAACACCTTAGACACACTGTCCAGCGAGTGCAGCAAGGTGTAGGTTCCCTGCTGTTTTGGGGTGGCATTATGTGGGGCCGACGTATGCCGCTGGTGGTCAAGAAAGGAGCCGTAACGGTTGTACGATACGTGAATGCCATGCTCCGACCGATAGTGCAACCAT
Organism: Schistocerca piceifrons; assembly: GCF_021461385.2. Taxonomy (NCBI): domain Eukaryota; kingdom Metazoa; phylum Arthropoda; class Insecta; order Orthoptera; family Acrididae; genus Schistocerca; species Schistocerca piceifrons. The sequence continues at coordinate 451,154,639 of NC_060143.1, read as the reverse complement.
ATCTGCAACATACTGGCGAGGCATTCGTCTTCATGGACGACAATTCGAGCCCCCATTGTGCACGTCTTGTGAATAACTTCCTTCAGGATAACGACTAGTGTGGTCAGCATGTTCTCCAGACATGAACCCTAACGAACATGACTGGGATAGAAAGAAAAGGGCTGTTTCTGGACGACGTGACCCACCAACCACTCTGAGAGATCTACGCCGAATCGCCGTTGAGGAGTGGGACAATCTGGACCAAAAGTGCCTTAATGAACTTGTGGATAGTATGCCACTACGAATACAGGCATGCATCAATGCACTGGGTGCTACTGGGTATTAGAGGTACCGGTGTGTACAGCAATCTGGACCACCACCTCTGAAGGTCTCGCTGTATTGTGGTACACCATGCAATGTGTGGTTTTGATGAGCCTTAATGAACTTGTGGATAGTATGCCACGACGAATACAGGCATGCATCAATGCACTGGGTGCTACTGGGTATTAGAGGTACCGGTGTGTACAGCAATCTGGACCACCACCTCTGAAGGTCTCTCTGTGTTGTGGTACACCATGCAATATGTGGTTTTGATGAGCAACAAAAAGGGCGGAAATGATGTTTATATTAATCTCTATTCCAATTTTCTGTACAGGTTCCGAGACTCTCGGAACCGAGGTGATGCAAACTTTTTTTCATGTGTGTAGTTATAGAAAAATATATTTTACGGGATTCTGAATGAGATACAGTGTATTAAGGTTTGGATTTTATCATACAGTACTCAGTTTGAGACGCTGAGAACCATACAGCACATCATCGTCGATTGCGTTTATTCACCCTTCTGGCATCTGTTGATTTTATAGTGGTTTATCTGTTCCATAGGCCCACATTGCACGTGTATATGAAGATCCACGAAAAGGTGTGCCACTGTTTTCTCTGAGATTCACTTAAATGTGGGGTCGAAGACGGTGTTCCTTTGGGCCTTACGGCTTTCACCGCCTCATTTGTATCCTAGTCAACCGACCAACTTCATTTAATCATTTCCACAAACGGCAGTTTGTATTAGGGGTTCGTTGTTTACCCTTAAGGAATCGGCTGTTCTGTGCAGTGGTAACATGAATTATGTTGAACCTGTTTTAATTGCTAACAGAAAAGAAAATAACCAGGAAACACTTACACAAAAAATGCTAAACAGAAAGCAGTAAAGCTTAAACATTAATTCCTCTGTGCCATAAACAGTACTTAATTATGTACAAAACAACAAAATTCCATACAAACAATTCTTTCTTTTTTCAGACAAGTTATGCATATTATTATTATTATTATCATTGACAGCGACTGATGTTGAGTAAATATGTTGATATGCATAACTGTCATACAAGGGATGCTATTAATTTCTGAATTTAAAAATCTTTTATCACCCAGTATGGATACCTGCGAGACACCCCTGAAAGGGAGAGCGTTTGCGCTGAGGGAAATCAGATGTTTGTAAATCAACGTCAGGTAAAAGGGAAATTGTTTGATTCCGTTGTGTTGCATCTCTACTGCAGTGTTGCTACTATTAAAACTTCAAATAACTGTCCAGTAGTAGCCGTGTTTTATTTTCAGGAGTTACCCATTTGATTCCCCGGCGTTAGGCGACGTAAGAACTAGTGACACATGCTCGATACATACTTCCCACCATAGCTAAATTACTGTGTGGTCTCGACTGCGCACCGAATATCCATACGACTTTCAGCTGTTATTTATTAACTCCGAAGAAAGTTTCCTTTTAGCTGTATTTGCTTTTATTTTGATGTTTATCTCACGCATGTAGAATATTTCGAGACAGTATTGTCTAATCAGCAGGTACCTACGCACCATAAACCACCCATGTGCTTACCTACGTACATTCATTCATTCTCTCTCTCTCTAATCGATTCTGCCTCACCGTGATCCCATTAACTAAAGCACGCCAGTTTATTCTGTCCTGCACTATCTCCCGAAGATTTTGCAGGTTGGAGTCCATTAATTCGTCACCCTTTGCTCCTTGTGCCTCCAATGTTCCTCAGCTTAGATCTTTTCCAGGGAATCATGTATTTTCATAATGTGCGTAAGGTATGTTATTGTTTCATCATCAGACCATTCCAAGGTAGGTTTTTGTTTCAGTATCGGGTGGAATTAGCTTTTATTTGCAATTATACCGAAATATACGTTCTATTTTTGCCTGCAGATGTTAGTCAGCTATTAACCAGTTGAAATACATCAGGTAAAACGTAATGTAGTAGTCAAATAAAATACAGATAACAATAGCTCTCGGAGTTGCATAAACAATTGTGAGTCGTATAAAGGCGTACTTACGGCATATCCAAATGTCAACATGTCTCTGACAAACACGTGTAAGACTATATAGTGTGCCTTCATATGCCACTGTACCATATACCACAGGGAGGAAGAGGGGACTATTTGTGGAATCCTACTGCTTAGAACCAGTGGAAATGTGTGTATACGCATATTGTGCAAGTGAGCGACATCTAATAACAGTATTAAAGCTCTTTGGGCTTGTATTATATAGGGTGATTCAAAAAGAAAGGACATATTCCGGTTGTTTATTATAGAAAAACTATGAGAGATAGGCACACATTGCCCATGTCACTGGACAGAGGAAGGTTCGAAGTTTTATCTTCGCGCAGACACTATACCGCACAGAAAAAAATCGCGAAGTGTGAGAAATGAGCACTGCACTTGAACAATGGATTGACTTCACGCAAATTCCAACACAAAAAATGATTTCTCTTGCGGTGTAGTCATCACGTTGCTACAAACGAACTACAGTGCAGCTGTGTCAGAACTTTGAACTTTCCTGTAACCAGCAACATGCGAAATGTATTTCATTCTTTAATAGTTTGTAATAAACAGTCGAAATCTGTTCTTTCTTTTTGAATCACCCTGTACTATGGCAACGTTCAATACTTTTTAAGGAACCACATATTTGTATTAGAGGATTTCACATGTTCTATACTGGAGAAGTAGATACATATGCATAGCTATAAAAGTCATAAACGATGCTTATAACTTAGGGTGGTCTATACGATCGTAATCACTGGTGTATGTAATGACGTCTACAGTTTCTAAAATGAGAGAGTTAGAGTCACTTTTCGGTTTAAATGAATTGAAAGATAGAAGTAACATATGACTTAGGGCATCAGTGCATCTACTGTAAACGGTGAACCCTATGTACACATCTAACTTATTTAAAAGTGTTTACTATTTATTTTCTAGTCATGCTTCATGAGTCGAATGCCTTAAGTACTACTCCATCAAAGAAGGCACCTATAACGCATCTGACACATAATTTTGTAATTCGTGTCAAACATCCTCTACTAACTGCCCCCCCCCCCCCCCCTCCAAAAAAAAAGTCGTTGTTGTTTCTGTCTCGTGAAGCACACATCGCGTCGCTGATAGGTGGCGCGAGTATCTACATTTAATACCAACTTTGAATGAGAGTGAGAGGTATCAATTTGCTTAAAAACTTCGTTCGAAACGTAGGGAATATGAGCGAACTCTTTACAAGTTAAGTCTTCTTCAAAAATCATCTGTAGGTACAAGGAACTAGGCAAGGATTTCAAAACAAACGTTGCATGTACCTACATCGGTACGTGAAGTTGAGAAAAATTTACCTCTAAATCGATCGTACGTACATGACATAAAAAAAAGGAGCAGCAGTAAGGAAATTGACTTTCATAGGAATAAAACAGGCTATTTATTGATGTGTCCTATCAAATGATCCCTCCTTCTAGTCAAGTTACCCTACACATTTCTTTTCCACCGTTTGCTCATTGGTTATCACATCTAAGCTTCTAGTCTTCAGTATTCATCTGTAGTACATTTGAGAGCAATTTTCTTCTTGTCTCCATTTCTTATCGTCCACGTTTCACTTGCCTACAAGTCTGAGTAATTAAATTTATTCTCTTGACATACCATTGCAGCTTATTCTCTCTTTCCTACTGGTTCCACTTCTTGTCCTCATGAAATAGCTCAAAAAATGTGTTATATGCTCAGTGCGACATACATTCATGGAAAAGAGTATTCATACACCGTTGTTCAATTTCATTCCTATGAAAAGCTGTTTCCTTACAGATGTATCTTTTGTTTTGTTTTTCTGTTTATCTTATGTAAGTACAGTCGATTTCAAGACAAAATAGTCTCACCTTCAACCAAAAGTAAATAAAATTTCTGTACCTGGTAGCTTTATTCAGTAGGGAAGAAAGTATTCATACACTACCAGAAATCTGAACACAGAACCGACTAACGAACCGCTTACAGTAGAGAAGGCCTTCAGTGGAAGCTGCCTGCACCTTGTGCGTATTGGTTCTGATACGGGGTGAATGACGACAACAACAAAATGGACCTCAAAGGGAAGGAAAAAAACTGGATTAAAAAGACAAAAAATTATTTCCCAGTATAAAATGGGAGAATCGTTTCCAGAAAAAGCTAGTATTAATGGGAGAAGCCGGGCAGCTGTACAATCAATAATATCGCCATTTAGAGAAAGAAACACTCTTATTAATAAGGAAAGAAGACGTTTACCATAGAAGTTCACACAAAGAGAACGAAATATGTTCGAACAGTCCTCGGGTGTACTGCGGGTGTCCAGCGGACACAATATTTCGGCAATCAGACATGTCAGTCACCATCGTCAAGTGCGCAGTTCATCAGCGCACCTGACGATGGCGGCATGTCTGATCGCTGAAATATTGTGTCCGTTGAACACTATGGACCGGCAGTACACCCGTGGACTGTTCGAGGGAGAAATACAACGGGAGAAACTGAAGAATCACAGAACGAAATGTGTTAGTAAGGATGATCAAGAAAGATTCTAAATTGATAGATTCTGCGTTGTCTGCACACGTTAATGACCGGTTCGGGAAGGAAATCATACCAAGGGCCGTTCGCTATATTTTAAGTAGTGCTGATTATGGAGCTGGGGTACTCAGAAGAGAAGCACACATCAGCGAGAAGAACAGGAAATTGAGACTTGAATTTTATTGAGAGAATTTAACGAGAACACAAGTTTCTGAGACAAGGTACTTTTCACAGATGAAAGAAAATTTAACATATTTATAAATAACGGCAGAATTTTGGTGTGGAGACGACAAAATACTGAGATGAATCTCAAACAAATTCAACCGTCAGCAGAGAACTTGTAGTGCAGAGACTTTTCTCTGGTCTACCAGAAGGTGTGAATAAGGAACAACTGCCATTCTGTCCAGCCTTTCTGACAAAGAGGTATTGTCTTAACAAAATACATTTTACCTTTCTGAGAGTAGATTCAAACTATGCACAAATTTAAGAATTATCTGTTATATCAGAAAGGCCGCTCCAATTAACATTCAGAAGGACGATGAAATTAATCGTTAAATCATATCGAACTAATTTTTCCCTGCAGTTAGATTTCACTGTAGGCTTCCCTAACCGGAAGACTATTGTCTCGTGGAGGGGGAGGGGGGGGAGGGGGGAGAGGGGGGGGGGGGAGTAATTTTCCGAGACTTTATTTAAATATTCCTAGAGATACCATCGCAAATGCAACGGTTTGCATATCAGTTAGTAGACGCGACGAAGCTAATCGTGCTTGTTCGATAGTACTATGTACTACCCCCTTCGTGGACTTCAGTTTCTTCTTCTTCTTTATCGTGAATAATAACAATCATTGCAATTTATCTCCCAGTGTACTCTATCTCTCCCTCTCCATCTCTACCTCTCTCTCTTATCAATGGTTGGACGACCTAATAGGATGCTCGTTTGTGTTGCAAATTGTTCCCTTTGTCTGGTCCTGCAGCAAGAATTTTTCTGTGTCAGCTTTGTGCTATTACTGTGTGTGTAGTGTCCGTTGTTTTAATTGTAAGAGGCTACCTCACATTTCCATGTGTGTGTGTGTGTTTATGGAATATATGGAAGATTTTAACAGATCTGTCCGACTTCTGGTCTGTAGAAGTACCCTGTTGTCTCCTACAATCATGTAACCAATAATCAGAAACCCCTGCTAGAAGAACTGAGGTTCGATGCTGGACGCTGTCATGACAGCAGAATATTAGCAGAGGTCAAATGTACCTGTTAATTTGTAATAAGTCCGACAGCCATTTTGATTCCTACCACGTTCATTATTTTAAAACAAAACAGCCTCAGCATGAACAAACTGGGGCTGGAGAAATTATGGGTTGGGTTGTTTTGGGGAAAGAGACCAGACAGCGAGATCATCGGTCTCATCGGATTAAGGAAGGAAGTCGGCCGTGCCCTTTTCATTAACCATCCCGGCATTAGCCTGGAGCGATTTAGGGAAAGCACGGAAAACCTGAATCAGGATGGCCGGACGCGGGGTTGAACCGTCGTCCTCCCGAATGCGAGTCCAGTGTCTAACCACTGCGCCATCTCGCTCGGTGGAGAAATTATAGTATGGGGATGCATGGCTACATCTGGTGTTGGGCAACTTGCCTTTGTTGAAGGTACGAGTAACATGGATAGATTTCAGTATTTCAATATCCTAAAGGACAATCTGCAAAGAAGTGTTGATAGCTTGGGTGTAGGCACAGAGTACTACTTTCAACAAGACAATGACACTAAGCATACAGCGGATATTGTTCGTCTGTGGCTGTTGTGTCATTCTCCCCATGTTATCAGTTTTCCAGCACAGAGCGCATACCTTAGTCCAATTGAACATCCTTGGAGTAAGTTTGAAAGAATGGTGAGAAAACATAAAATACGAAGCAAGACTGCTCTGAAACAATGTATACAACAAGAACAGCAAAATATTACCTCAAAGATTACCAAAAAAATAGGTTCATCATATGCCAAGGTGTTTAATAGAAGTCATAAGTAGAAGAGGAATCCCTAGAAAATAATAACGCTGTCATTATATTTATTTACATTTTAATTTAATTTCTGTGTACGAATTGGTTTTTCACCACTGTGTTAAGTCAGCTAGTACAAAACTTTTATTTACTTTTAGCAGAAGCCTAGTTTAGTTAGTTCTTTTATATTTACAGATTAGGAATAAAATTCCCTGCTATGAGTTTACCAAATAAAATCTCTGTTGTGATCTTTAGCTTCAATATGTAAAGTTATTGTACGTGACCAACTGTGTATGGTTACTTTTTTCTATAACTGTACACTGAGGTGACAAACCACATGGGATACCTCCTAATATCGCTTCGGATCGCCTTTTGGCCGGCGTTGTGCAGCAACTCGAAGTGGCATGGCCATAATAGCGAAAGTGTTTCCGGTGCAGGATTTTGGTGCGACCTGACCTCTCGATTAAGTATCATTAATGTTTCTTTGGGATTCACGTCAGGCGATTTGGGTGGTCAAATCATTCGCCCGAAGTGCCCAGAATTTTCTTCAAACCAACCATGAACGGTTGTGGCACGGTGTTCAAATGGCTCTGAGCACTATGGGACTTAACTGCTAAGGTCATCAGTCCCCTAGTACTTAGAACTACTTAAACCTAACTAACCTAACGACATCACACACTTCCATGCCTGAGGCGGGATTCGAACCTGCGACCGCAGCGGTCGCGCGGTTCCGGACTGTAGCGCCTAGAACCGCTCGGCCTCCCCGGCCGGCGGCACGGTGTGGTGGGACAAATTCCACGATATACATGAATGGTTGCAAATGGTCTCCATGTAGCCGAACAAAACCATTTATAGGTTCAGTTGGACCAGAGGACCCAGTCCATTCTACGTAAACTGCCCGCACCGTTATGGAGCCACCACCTGCTTGGTGCTCTACCAACATTAGTTAATACCAACTGAAACTGGGACTCAGGTGACCAGGCCACAGTTTTCAAGTCGTCTTGAGACCAACCGATATGGTCACAAGTCCAGGAGAGGCGCTACAGGCGATGTCATGCTGTTAGGAAAGGCATTGGAGGCGGTAGTCTGCTGCCAGAGTCCTTTAACACCAAATTTCGCCTCAATGTCCTAACGGGCATGTTTATCCTACGTCTCAAATTGATTTCTGCAGTTCTTTGACGCAGCGTTGCTTGTCTGTTAGCACTGTCAACTCTACTCAAACGCCGCTGCTCTCGAGCATTAAGTGACGGCCGTCGGTTACTGCGTACTCCGTATTGAGAGGTAATGCCTAACATTTGGTATTCTCGTACAGTGTTGATACTGTTTAAAATGCCTGGGCTAGCAGGAAAGAGCGGATTAGGTTGCGGAAAGGGGCCAAAATTAGTTCCTGTCAGTTGCACTCAACATACAAACTTTATTTATCAACAGACTGTATTACAACGAGGATGCAAAACACTGAAAACTTTAATCGATCTCCTTTGATTAACTTTAGATCAGCTGAAGGCCACATCAGATTTCAAGACACAAGGCTTAAGCAAAATTGAAATACAAGGTTCTTCTGGAGGTTTCACCCAAGAGTATTTTTTAAATCCTCAAGCTAATCGGCTGAAGGCCTTAGCAATTTAATTGTAATGGAACTAGTCTGGACGTCGCATATTAAGCAATAAGAAGAATTTCAATCAAAAGGCAGAAGGCCATATCTTAAAACATTTCATTTAAATTGGGCTGAAGGCCCCATTCAAAAGGATAACAATCTTATGCCTTAAGGGCAAGAGAAGAAGATTAATTTAAGATATTAAAAATCTGCTGACGGCCGCTCACCAACGAATAATTTATCGACTTAAGCCCTAGAAGAAGAGTTTCAGTTTTAAAGGGCAGAAGGCCGTATCTTAAAACATTTCATATAAAATGCAGAATGATAATCTCATGCCTTAAGGGCAAGATAAGGACATTAATTTAAGAGATATTAATGCTCGGTTGAAGGCCGCATATCAACACAATCTGTTTAATGGCTTAAGGCCTAGAAAAAAAGGCAGAAGGCCTTATCTTAAAACCTGTCCAGTAAAATTCGGCTGAAGGCCCCATATAAAAATATAATCTCATGCCTTAAGGGCAAGACAAGAACATTAATTTAAGAGATATTGATACTTGGCTGAAAGCCACATACCAACCAAATAACTAAAATCCAAACAGGGAAATTACTACATAACACACAAGGAACGGCGCTCCGAAGTTTCCAAGAGTCGGCCTGAGATTGTAACACTAAAGTCCATTTAGGTGAGACAGGCAGCCTGTCCAACGACTTCTGAATCTGGAGACAACCCAATCGACAGACAGCTGACCGACCAATCAACCAAATCAGTTCCGCCCCACGCAACCAGCAAAACGACCACAAGATTTCAATACACGACGCACAGAATATTGGCGCCAAAAACGAACAACAACACATCAGCTGTCGACTACAAGCCGCGCTGGACTGCAACAACGTGGCAGAGAAAATACACTGCCTAAAATTATGTCAACAACCAAGGCAGGTAACCTGAACGTCAATGGCCACAAGGCAGAAGATACCGCGGGTGAACTTACATAACAGGGAATAAATTAAGTTAAATTTCACAGGAAGACGACTAGAATCTCAGCCGATTTAAGTACACGCACGTTGTTGCTCGCTGGAATGTCCCAAAAGCGACAACCAGGATCAAATGAAGAAATGTAAACAGTTCAGGCTAGATTGTAAGTTAAGTGAGGACTCAACTTTCATGGCCAAGATCGGTGGGAGACGAACTTCGTAGCACTCGCAAGCAGCACCTCACACTCCAGCCACGCGTGCACACCGCCTGTGTCTCCAGTCCGACTTCGCGCGATGGGGGCTTGCTTTGCTGCTCCATGCCAACCGACCGACTGGACTGCTGCCCCGTAAGCAACTGCTGCTCCGTCGCGACTGCTGGTGCGTCTCCCACTCACTCTCTACCCGACACACGACGATCCAGAAATACTATCGGTCGTTCCACAGATGGAATGACAGTGCGCTTATCGATACGCGCTGCTGCTGCCACTCTCGGGCAAGTCAGGTATTATGTTAGTGACGCCAATAAATGTAATAAGAAAACAAGGCGGCACTACCGTAATAGAAGGTGACAGACAATTAATGGGATGAACACGAGCCATGCACGGCTCACTGTGGATCTCCAAATATTGAATTCCCTAACGATTTCAGAAATGGAACGTTCCATGTGCCAGCTCCAGCTACCATTCCGCATCCAAAGTCTGTTAATTCTCGTCCTGCGGCCACAAGCACGTGGGAAACCTATTGACATGAATCTTCTGAGTACAAATGACAACTCCACCAGAGCACTCCCTTTTATATCTTGTGTACGCTATACTAAGGCCATCTGCATATGTGCATGAAGCTATGACTTGACTTTTGCCACCTCGGCGTATACATTCCATAGAACAATGAAAATTATGATACATCTGTTAACAGTAGCATAAAATTGGAAATTTACTATGGAACCAAGAAGCAGCCCAACAATTGCGAGCAATAATGTCCACTTTATCAATGGGCTGCCTTATTCTGTTTTTGCTCCTTTGGCATCGTGCTGCAGCACTGCGGTGGGAGATTTCAATGTGTACAAGAACGGCAGAAACGTATCAGAAAGTAAGTAGTTATATTCTTTTGGTGATAATTAAAACATTTGACTACCCCTATATTAGAGAACAATGGGATACAGAAAGTAATTTGCTCCTGAAAGGGTGAAGTAGTCATTTGAAAGCTGGATGCTCACGGTTGTGCCAATGGTGAGTCTGAAATCAACGTCAGAAGTGCAACGGACTCCCGTGCGAGGAGCCAGTTTGTCCACAGCACAATAGCAGATGCGCCCCTGTTGTGAGGCAACCCGCTGAGCGCCGAGTTTTATGTCAGGCGTCTACGGCCGTTAAGGCTGCAGTCACGACGAATGGACACCTCCCGCCGGAGCTGTCATCAGTGCCGTAATGCCGCGCCAGTACGGCGCGGTCCGCAATCTGACAGGACGCGCTGTCGCCCGGGGACGGTAGTTGGCTATGTGGACGATGTGGATTTGCGATACAAAAGCACAGCTGCTGACAGACGAGACTTCTGGTTCGGGGAGAAAGACGAAGGAGCACAAAGGACTAAACTACACGGCTCGTCCGCTACACGCAGCCTCCTAAAGGGGATGAAAAAGCGTTCCGAGCACAGCGAGACAGCTTACTCTCACGTGGAGCAGGCAACCGCTTCCACACGACAGGTGTAAACCGGCCACAATTAGGATTCCAATGGGCACCTAATGAAGTGCCTTGTGCGATTTACTTTGCACGAGAAAAAAGTGTATCCTAAATACTGAATCGTACTGAGCTAAGAGTCTGTGTCATTACCGCAAAATACAATCCACAGTTCTATGAAAATGCTATTCGTATTTGGCAGTTCATTCTCAGCTGGAATTTTCTCAGACATTTGCGATTCATTTCGTGGAGCTCCAGAATTAATCTGGCTCGTGGAAGCAAATAACAATGTGCCACGTTTGTTACCACATAAAGTCAAGCGTTGGGGCCCAGCTGTTGAGTTTGGTCACCTCTAAATGCAGAGTGACATTCGCTGCTAGTTTGTTGTGTAAGAATTGAAAGGCATAATAGAAAGTTATAATAGGAAGTCTGTCATGGACTCGTGTCCCCGTTTGTTGTTGAAGTTATAAAGACTTGAAGAAACGTGAAGAGAATTGTAAAAAGTTAAAAATATACTTTCAGAATGTTGAATTATCCCAATGACTGTGTGTATAATACTGAATTGGGAAAGCCAAATAGCTCTGAGATTAATTCTTATATCATCTCCAGAGAGAAAACAGCAAGCGAATATACCCAAACCGGATAAACACACAATCAGGGAGCTGTTATTGTAAAAAGTACATGGGAACCCCGACTCCGGAAAACTCCACAGGTTTACCAGAAAAAAAGTCATTCAAAATTAAGAAAAGGGACCTTTCCTTCCACAGATAATGGTTTCACCGACCGAAGTGTCCGTAAATTAATCATTACCCAAACTCACAGACTTATTTCCACCAGTACCTTTCTAACCTCACAGGGGCTCCTCTCCTTACGTTTCTGTCATAGTACCCATGGAAGAAATGTTGCTGCGTAATAGTCTTGGAACTGGGATGAAGCCTCTCTCTAAGGTCTTCCTAAGAGTTGGTATATATCTTCCCCGTGTAAAGGGCTCTTGATCTCATTTCAAATGTAAAGGAAAGGGAGTTAACTGCATTTCCATATATAAAAGGCAATGGCCCGACCGACTGACTCACTCACTGACTCATCATAGCCCAGCTCAAACCACTAATGATAAAAACTTGAAATTTGCAGAAGGTATTGATTTTATACTGTAGGCGTCTTTTAAGAAAGAATTTTTCGAAATTCCACACCTAAGGGGATGAAAGGTTTTTTTGAAAAGATGTCACTATTAAGGAAATTTTGACGCTACACCTACAAAAATCGGTATTTGGTTTTTGGTCGGAAATAAAGAAGTACGTGTTTTAGCATTTTTTGAAATTTAACCTCTGTGGGGGTAAAATAGCGGATGAAAATTTTTTGAAAATATATCACCATTTAAGAACTACAAAGGTATTTTTAAAGCTGGATCTGTAAAAACTGATATTTGATTTCTAGGTTAGAAATAATAAAAAAAAACATGTTTCGACGTTTTTGGAAATTCAAGCCTTAAGGGGTTGGAACAGAGTCAGACTGTTCCACTGACTCATCATCGCCCAGCACAAACAGCTAAGGAGAGAAATTTGAAGTTTGGGGAGGGTGTGGATTTTATTCTGTAGGCATTGTTTAAGAAGGGATTGTTCGAGATTGCGCTCCTAAGGGGGTGAAATAAGGGATGAAATGCTTTCTGAAAATATGTACCTATTACGGAAATTTTGAAGCTAGAAGTACGAATATTGGTCTTTGGTTTTTCAGTCACAACTTGAAGAATATATATTTCAGCATTTATGGGAATTGAGCCACTAACGGGGTAAAATAATGAACGAACCCTTATAAGAAAACATTTCGTTATAGTAAAAAATTGTTAAAGGTATATCTATGAAAACTGGTATTTCACTTAGATATGAAGAAATATGTGTTAGGGTACAAAGTTTCTATGGAAATACCAGTATAAGAACTTTAAAGGCGTGATTAAAACAAACTTTGGGCTCCAGCTACCGGGCTCGGTTTTTGGTCATGTGTATATTGGGCCAAGACCGTTCTTCTATGAACTTATTTAAGGTAAAGGTTCAGGAGGTGTTGCAATTTGTGGACAGCATAAAAATTCAATTAAAGAAAAAAACCTTCTACCCGGGCAACGCAGCGGGCGCTAAGTTAATTGTATGTATTGATCAGTAGACATGCACCTGAGTGTTCACTCTCTGGCTGAAGTCCCTAGACCTTGTTTCCGCAATCTCATCTGTGGTATCACGAGCGTACAGACGATCATGCAGTGTTGACTGAATCAGAGTATGGATTAAGGATAAATGGACGGAAGAGTAAAGCGTTGAGAGACACCGATCACGAATAGTTGAAATAACTTCGGAAGAAAAGATTTCGGAATAAGTAAAATTGTTTGCTTCTTGGGACGTTCAGTGGCAGGAAATGGAAGCCGGGTGGAAGATATAGTAAATAGAAAATCTATGAGTAAAAGAGGAAAGGTTTGTTGACAGCAGAAACAATTCATATTGAATTTAACAAATAATTAGGAAAGTGTTACGTCAACAAAGGGGTGAAGTTCTACGAGTGTGGACGTGGAATGTCAAAAGTTTGAACGTGGTAGGGAAACTAGGAAATGTGGAAAGGGAAATACAGCGGCTTCATTTAGATGTAATGGGGATCAGTGAAGTGAAATGGAAAGAAGACAAGGATTTCTGGTCATACGAGTATAGGGTAATATCAACGGCAGGAGAAAATGGTATAAAGGGAGTGAGATTCGTTACGAATAGGAAGGTAGGACAAAGAATGAGTTACTAGGAACAGTTCAATGATAGGATTATTCTCATCAGAATTCAGAATCGCCAGCAAACCAACACAGGCAATAGTAGTACAGGGTATACATGCCGACGTGCAAGCAGAGGGTGAAGAGATAGACAAAGTATACGAGAACATTGAACGCATAATTCATTACGTAAAGGGAGATGTAGCGGACTGGTATGCTGAAGGTAGCAGAAGAAAGACTTAAAGGAGAATATGGGCTTGGTGGCAGTGATGAGAAAAGCTAATTGTGTTCTGGAATAAATATCAATTGGAAATAGAGAATACTCTGTTCAAGAAGCACAAGAGGGGGAAATGTACTTGGAGAAGGCCAGGAGATACGGAAAGATTTCATTTAGATTACATCATGCTCAGGCAGAGATTGCGAACTGAAATACTGTATTAGAAGGTCTAGACTCAGAGTGCAATTTAGTAATGATGTAGAGTACGCAGAAGTTTAAGAGACTAATCAGGAAGAATCAGTGCCCAAAGAAGTGGGACACGGCAAAACTAAGAAATGAAGAGATATGATTGAAGTTCTCTCACGCTATGGATAGTGTGAATAGCTCAATAGGTATTTGAGCTGAAGGGGAATGGATCTCTCTAAAAAAAGTGCAGTCACAGAAGTTGGAAAGAAAACGGAGGTTCAAAGAAGGTAACTATGAAAAAAAACATGGATAATAGAAGAAATGATTCAGTGATCGACGAAAGAGAGGAGTACGAAAATATGCAAGGAAATTCAGGGATGCAGAAATACATATCAATTAGGAACTAAATAAATAAAATGTGCGGGAAGCTAAGACGAAATAGCTGCATGAACAATGTGAAGAAATGATAGTCGGAAGGGCTAATTCAGCATATAGAAAAGTAAAATCAACCTTCGGTGAAATTAAAACTAAGGCGGTAGCATTAAGAGAGCAATGGTAATTCCACTGCTAAATCCAGAGGAGAGAGCGGATAAGTGGAAAGAGTACACTCAAGGCTTCTGTGAGGGGCATGACTTGTCTGATGTGATTGAAGAAGAAACAGAAGTCGGCAGAGTAGAGGTGGGAGATCCAGTATTAGAATCAGTGTTTAGAAAAGCTCTGGATCACTCAAGATCAAATAAAGCAGAAGGCACGGATAACATTCCACCGGAATTTCTGAAATTGTTGGGGAAATGATAACAAAACGACTATTCACGTTGTTGTGTGGAATGTATAAGTCTGGCGATATACCAACCAACTTTCGGAAAAATATCATCCACACGATTTCGAAGACAGAAAGAGCTGATAAGTGCGAGAATTATCGCACAATTGACTAAAGAGCTCATACATCATAGTTGAATAATGGACAGAAGAATGTAAAAGAAAATTGAGGACCCGGCAAAACAAGGATTGTGCATCATTTGTATCAAGACTTTTGTTAACACCCCTCAGGAAAAATAAATTTACCACTCAGGTGAACAGGAGCTTGACATATAAAGACAAAACCATCCAATTAGGTAAGACAATTTAAGAACAATTGCTGGTAATCGATAAAACAATGTCTTCAAACGATTAAGTACAACACTCAGGAATGGCCCAAATAACAGTGTTTTATAACAAGTATTACATGGTAGGAAAACAGTTTTCAAAACAGGCAGGCAACAAACATCTATGAAATGTGTTTGACCAAAATACGTCGAATAACTCCGGTTTACCGAAAACGAGTTCATTAAAAGGAAATGGGTACGCGCCCCAACGCACTACATACAATGATAGCCAGTAATAGCCAGATGAAAAGAGAAGTAACTTTCAAGTAAAACGAGTAAAAACTTAAGTTATCAAATTACACGTTAGCAGTGTAGACAAAAAAATTGTGATAAGTCGCTAAAAGATAGGAAGGTAACTGGCCAAGTTCAGCGGCCAGCCGAGATTCAGCTTCAAATCACACCACTAGGCGGAAACGGTAAATACTCAAGCGTCGCGCGGGTCGGAAAACATAGGTAGAAGGGAGACGCGAACGGTTGGTTCGTGAACATGACCTACGTTAAACACAAGGTTGGCTTGGAAGTATAACTCACCAAAATACATGCAACAAGATTTGTCCCCGTAAGACGCATAAGCTTGCGGGTTCCAAGCAACTAAGGAAAGTGACTTGGCGATTTAGTGAAAAAGAAAAATCAGGTCAGAACTCTATGATAATTACCATTTGACGCTATTATGTTTCCTTACGAGCGACAAGTTTCTAAAATCGCCTGGTCAGATACTGGGACAGGGAATAACAAGAGCAGGAATCTGAACCGAGTATGATACAGAAGCAGCACAGCACAGGCAGGAACCGAATAAGTCACAATTATCACACTCGCAGCGGGGAGAAAGATCACCACATGGTCTCTACACCGAAGCAACGAATAAAAAGCGTCACCGAATATCCAAAGGCGCTGTGCGGTAACAAACAGTGGAAAAACTTGAAGCCTCTAGGATATCCGTGGATGAAGACGACTCTACGGCAGCCTCGAAATATAATCGGCCAAAGGAATAATGTGTCCACTCTCGCTTGCGGTGCTCGTCCCTCGTGTTCGAAAGATGCTCAGCCAAACAAGTCATGGTTGGTAAAGCCAACAGCCAGCCTTTTGTCCCGCAGACCTGAGCTGTCCGTGCTGCTTCACTGAACGCCTCTCCCGAAAAACGGCCTCAATATCATTCGCGGCAAACGTGCCACGCCCCCTTTATGCCAAAGCTCGTGTTCCAGGATACGTGGCTCGGGCTGTCGATTGCACAACGGCTCAGAAAGCTACAGGCACCAGAGAGACAGTTCTCAAGTTGCGGTTGACACTAGAAGCAAAACAGGAAAAAATCAGGAGACCTTCACGATACTTGTCGATCTGGAAAAGCGTACGACAATGTAAAATGGCGGAATATGAGAAAATTAGGCGTGAGCTATAGGAAAAGACGACATGTACTAGTACGAAGAGAAAACAAGAGAGTGGAAGACCAGAACGAAATACCCGGAGTAAAAAGTGTATAAGACAGTGGTGTAGTCTTTTGCCCCAACATCGAACAAGCAGTGAGGAAATATAAGTAAGTCAAGAGTGGGATTAAAATTCAGGATGAAAGGATACCAATGATCAGATTCGCAGATGACGTTACTATCCTCAGTGAACGTGAAGAAGAATTACAGGATGTACTGAATGGGATGAACAGTATAATGAATGCAGAATATAGATTTAGGGAAAATCGAAGAAAGACGAAAGTAATTGGAAGTAGCAGAAATGAGAACAATGAGGAACTTAACATCAGAGAATTGGGGATCACGAAGTAAACGAAGTTAAGGAATTTTGCTTCTTAGGTAGCAAAGCAACCCAAGGCGGACGTACGAAGGAGGATATAAAAAGCAGACTAGCCTGGCAAAAAGGGGATTCCTGGCCAAGAGAAGTCTGCTAATATCAAACATAGGCCTTAAACTGACGAAAAAATTTCTGAGAATGTATGTTTGGAGCACAGCTTCGTATGGTAATGAAACGTGGGTTGTGGGAAAACCGGAACAGAATAGAATTGAAGCAGTTGGGGTGTGGTGTTACAGAAGAAAGTGGAAAGTTAGGTGGAGTGATAAGGTATGAGGAGGTTCTCTGCTGAAACGTCGAAGAAAGGAATACAAAGAAAACAAACAAGAAGGGACAGGGTCGCAGAACATCTGTTACATCTGTTAAGGCATAGCGAATAGCTACGTGGTGCTAGATGGAACTGCAGAGAGTGAAAACTGTACTGGAAGGCAGAGATTGGAATGCATCCAGCAAATAACTGAGGATGTAGATTGAGTGGCTGTTCCGAGATGAAAAGGTTGGCACAGCAGAGGAAGTCGTGGAGGGCTGCATCAGACCAGTCACAGGAATGATGACAAAAAAATACTCTAGAGTGCAGCATTATAGGGCTGCGAATCATGGACAGTCAGAATGAACATGGATAGTTCTGAAATGGTGTTATAAAGGAAAATGCTAAAAGTGAAATGGACAGACGGAGTGACTAATGAAGAAGCACGGCTAAGGATAGAAGAGGATAGTGAAGTGATAAGAGTGGGTAACTAATATTGGATGGGTGCACAAAAACGTTATGACCACCACCCACCGCATGACTGAATGCCGTCTGTTAGCGTATCGCAGTAAGGAAAATTGGGGCGATTATAATTAAAAGATCCATATTCAAAACGCTATATAAAGAAAGAACCGCTGCTCAGAATGAGGTGAAGTCCGAACGGAACGTAATCGGAGAAAGCGGAAACGTCATGGAACCAAAAATTTTAACAAAACTTTTCCAACTAGACGGCTCCGTGCGGGTAATAAGGTAAATAATTTCGGCCAAAAATGACAGATGACTCGCAATACAACAGCTGTGATGTGAGTTACACATGAAACCAGCCGTACTTTGCAATGTGCATGATCACACTAGTTTGGCATTCAATGGCTGTGGCACTGTTAGATAAGGTATGCCCATTCACCACGGCAAGTCCGTGCCAAATTGATTGGGAAAATACGGTTTTTAATTGCCTTAGACCAAAAACTGCATAGAAAGCAACAGTGGTTCGGTTTTTAACTTTTCTGAGGCCAAAAACCTCATAAAAAGCAACAGTGACATCGGATTTTAATTATCCTAACGCTAGGAATCGTTTTTTAAATGTTGTTAGTCCGGCGCAAGACATGTTCAGTATGCTGTCGATTAATATCTGCCACAGGTTGAAATCGACAAACAAAGTGTTCCAAAACTGATAAGAGCATCTCAGGGATCACGTTCAGAATGCGCTGTGCAACGCGTGCCTTCATTTCAGCTACGTTGGTAATCAGATGACTGAACACAGCATCTTTAAAGTGACCCAACACAGATGAAGATTAAATGATCTGGGCGGCTTGGCTGTAGGAAAATTACGGTTTATAATTTTAGCACTTACAAGATGCCCCTACAGCAGCTTCTTTGCTTGCAGTGCAACGTGTGGAGAAGCGCTGTCTTGCATAAAAATGACCCTAGTCCCACACCGACGGTGTTGAAGGGTTGGAAAAGACTTTTACACTGTTTACCAGATAAAACGACCCGCAGGACCCAGCTCCTAGAAAAAAATATGGCCCTCCGAAAAACGCTGTCATCAATCTGAAGTAGTGGAATAGTGTATGTTCTGTGACAATTTATATAAAATTGATATAATACAAACTGCATAAATTAATTAATTGATCAGTTCATCACCACTCCCCCTGATGACATCATAGGTTCTCCCTGGGTGGCAAGCTTCAAAAAGTGGTTCAAATGGCTCTGAGCACTATGGGACTTAACATCTATGGTCATCAGTCCCCTAGAACTTAGAACTACTTAAACCTAACTAACCTAAGGACAGCACACAAAACCCAGCCATCACGAGGCAGAGAAAATCCCTGACCCCGCCGGGAATCGAACCCGGGAACCCGTGCGTGGGAAGCGAGAACGCTACCGCACGACCACGAGATGCGGGCATAGCCCCCTTCCCTTTCCACCATCACCTCTCTGGAAAATCCTTCCCCTCCCCCTTCCCTCCCCACTCCTGACCCTGAAAAATGATGGGAAATAACATCACCCACCCTCACCACCCCCCTGTCCCTAGAAATGGTGGGAAAGAGTCAGTCTCTGTCCAGATGCAGGAGAGAAAGGTTAGGATACTATACTTTATTTCTCTTAAGTGATAAGCTTATAGGTCAACAGGAAGTACCCTATAGGTTTTGATGAGTGAGTTTGCGAGTATTAAAATACGTGACATAAATGGCCACATCTTTCGACTGCACTGACATGGAAGCTTCAGTTTTTTTTAAACAACCAAGCGCCTGTAGATCTTATTACGTGAGACAGATTTCTACTTGACACCTCTACCTGTCACTGACAAACAGCATTTATAACAGTCCCATGGACAGACAGACAGACAGACAATGGCCAACAAAGTGATGCTCTAGAGGTTTCATTTTTACCGAGTGAGGCACAGAGCGTTAAAACCCACGAGTAAGCGGCAAGCTACTGGACTTCCGTGACTCATCATAGAGAATCTATGTCGGGGGCTTGGTCACTCTGTAGAGTACGGTAAGTGGTGCTCCGTGGCAGGTCTGAAAACAATGCTCGTGCTGGCTCATGTCTCAGAGCACACAGTCCAGCATACGTTGTTGAACATAGGACGATCCCTGCATGTCCTCATACTGACCCAACGATATCGTGGGTTAAAAATGCAGTGCACACGGTATCACTGATATTGGACCGTAGATCTGTGGGGACCCGTTGTCTGGTCGGATGAATCACGGTCTTTGCCGACGTCCGTATACGACGTCCTCCACGGGAACGGCTGGTCGGAAAACGTACAGTGCCAGTGAAGCATGTCGCATGGGGCAGTATTATATTATGGGTGTCATTAATTTCGGCTTCCATGAAGCCTGTGGTAGTAATCAAGGCACAATGACAGCTGTAGACCACAAGAACATTATTATGGGCCGCCTGCATCCCTTCATGCTTGATGTCTTCCACGACGGCAATGGCATCGAATAGGATAACTACCCGTGTCACAAGACCAGAATCGTTCAAATGCTAATTCAAACGTGTGTGCATTCCTATGGGACCAAACTGCTAAGGTCATCGGTCCCTAGACTTACACACTATTTAAGGTAACTTAAAGTAACTCATTCTAAGAACAACACACAAACCCATGCCCGAGGGAGGACCCGAACCTCCAGCGGAAGGGGCAAACCGTGAGAGGGCGCCTCAAACCGCACGGCCACTCCGCGATGCACCAGTGCTCCAGTGGTTTGAGAAGCGTGAAAGTGGACATATGTTGATGTATTGCCCACCAGATTCGCTTCATCTGAATCCAATGGAACACATCTGGGACGCTATCTGGCAGCAGCCCCGTGCTCACAAACCACCACACCGGAATTTACTGGGACTGCGTGGTCTGTGCGGAAAGATCTGGTGCCGCGTACCCTGGATACCTACTAACGGTTTGTCGAATTCATGCCAAGCAGAACCTAAGCTTTATTGCTTTCTAAAGCTCGACCAACACACTATTAAGCATGCTGTTTGGATTCACCATTGAGTATTGTCAAAAAATTACCACAACGAAGAGCGTAGCGGTGAGAATATGGACGCACCGACTCCTCACATGCCAGCGGTAAAAAAATGTCTCTCACAAAATTTCGTCTGGTGAGTACATCCGGCAGAAAAAGGACGTTAAACAGTGGCAGTCTGGCAACACTGTAACCTCATGTATGGTAACTACCTCTGACAGCACGTACTAGTAGCGCTGTACAGTTGGTGCAGTCGATAGTGTATTGGGTTAACATGCAGGAGGTCGAGGATTCGATCCTGCGTTCAAGCATATGTTTTTTATTTGATAAATGTAGTCCAGGTGGTACGGTATCTGGCGTCTTAACCATCAACATACATGGGACTTTGTTTAGCACATGCGGTCTGTTCTGTTCATTCGATTCAGAATCACTTCGGGTAGCATTCTGCTCTCCGTCTCGTCTCAATGGTACATTATTTATATTTATGCCTTCGTCATAATAATTATTGCGAAAGCAAGGCCTTTAGCAAGGCCTTGACTACGGTAATTGGATCGTATATTCTGAACATCCGTACTTCTAACATTCGCGTTTCAACTGTCATTATTTCGGTTGTTTATATGACTGCACCCGCTCCTCAACAGCAACTACACTTTGTATTCGCTTCAGATACTCACTGAATCTACACATATTTTCCTTAGGTGCAGAAATGATTCTATTCTGCTTTCCTTCATTTCCGGTTTCACCTTTTCTGTCAGCTGTGACAGCCGTGAAACCCACTTTCCAGAGAACGTTTTTACTGAGTGACGACCTGGAGTAAAATTTTTACCACTCCAGAATTCTCTCAGACATCGTTTTGTTTGTTGTGAGACCAGTACTCATTAATACATGTAATTTTAAATTCAGAAAGAGTTTTTTATCTGATCATTACAACATCTGACCGTAGCAAAGTATCTTCTGACAAATGACTTCTTACAAAAAGATATTTCTGACGTTCTCTCCATGCATTTGCTGAAACCTCCTCAAAATCATTCTAGAATTCTAACGGATTAATTGTTTGTCTGGATCAAAACGTAAAACTTTACAACATCCAATAAAAGCTACTTCAACCGAAGTAACATGCTGTACAGTAGTATTACGAGAGCTACCACCAGCTACTCTGTTTTCTATATTGTTAATGCTAGTACTAAGTTCTTCTACTTGTAGTTCTACTGCTTCCATTCTTATCCACATACTCACATAATTTCACACAGTAGATTTCACTTTCCTAATATCCTTCTAACAAGCATGTACTTTATTAGTTACTTCCTCAAACCGATTAGAGCAAAGTTTGGCTTTATTGCCTATGCTTTCTGACAACTCCCCTTTCATAAGATCACCTGTAGCTTTGAAATCTTTTCCAACTTCACTAATTTCGGTTTGAAAATACTGTACAATTTAGTTAGCTGTTGCCTGTATACAGTTTTCTATCGGATTCCGCCAGATCGGTCTCCAATTGGAAACGTTTGGAGCGTTATGGGCAGGGCCGTCCAATTCCGGCGGGACTTTGGCGAGCTAATGCGCCAATTAGGTAGAATTTCACATGATATCCCTCAGGACGAAATCCAATAACTTTATCATCAATGCCAAGACGAAGAATTGCTTACATAAGGGCCACTGACTTGCTCAGTTTTCAAGCTTTTCTCTTGACTAAATCAGCCATTTTCCTGAAAGTGTAATCATTCATTTGTCTGTACATCTAGACCACACCCACCGATTTCCATCATAGTCGGATAGTTCCTTTATAGTACATTGTGTATTTATTTATTTATTCATTTATTTTAGAATGTATTTCAGGCCCGTGATGATGACTTTCAAAGAATTCAAAGGCCAAATGCTGAAAGCTTGACAAAATTGATTATTTTCAGTTCTACATACGTGGACCTAAACTGGTAATCGCCAACATAATTTTGTACGCAACTGAGGACGACATAACTACATATGTTAGAGATGTTTGATCTTATTTGCTTGCCGAGCAGTACTTTGAGTAACAGAAAACAGGATGATCAATGAAAGCGGTAGTGTGGTTGTGCCTTTAAAAGGTTCGATCTAATGATGTAGACAGATTCAACCTTGACTTTACGTGTGCAGATTTCACAGTATTCGAGTGTACTAATGTGGCTGTTTGTTTCTGCCAAGCTTGTCAATTACGGTGTGATGACGTTTCGAAATCGAAGGAGATCATGGGGCTGTCAGAATGCTTGAAATGGCTTCGACAGAAAAATGGCTTCGATGGAAGAATGCTTTTGCGTATTGTTGTTTAGCGTAGAAATTAAATAAGTGGCAAAAGAAACGAGAAAACAAATTTACGTGACCTTCACTGAATGTCAAAGGGAATATCTGACACAAACTTAATAAGTGTCCGGGCAGTTACACATTGATTCTCCAGAGTGGGTTCGGTGAATCGTACAATTCCAGTAGCGTCACATAGCAACCGGCATTTGGACAAACGTCCTGTGCGCCTGGCAGGCAAAGACGGCCGCCTCTTGCTACGCGTTTTTGCTCCGTCTCTTAGCAACACGCCGCACACAAATACATAATAAATACAGTTCTTTCCTTCTCCCGCACCGTTTCCATTCCCATTCTCCGTTTCCTTATCGGGCGGTTTTATCATCCCATTCCGGGCAGTGGTTGCAATTTGTATTTGAGCCGCACGACAAGGCATGAATGGCTTGTTAGGCCATGCGAGCAAGCCTTCCACTCGTCGGCCGGCGACAGGGGTGGCCACGGCGGACCGCGCGTTCCGTTAACTGCCGCTCAATGGACGCGGAACGCCACGAGCGTCAGGTAATCAAGTCACCTACGTCATCAAATGATTCAGTGTACCTACTGGACGAATCCACCTTTTAATATAGTCCTGTTCTTCCGTGCTTAAGTGTAAACACAGAATCGAATCCAGGATTTTAGTCGGGGTGGGGTGGGGGAGGAGGGGGGGGGGCGAGAATGCTGGTGTGGGGGTGAGGGAGGGGGCTCAGCTCACAGAAAAAATTGTATATCCTTGTGACGTCTCCTGATTCTCTAGGGTAAACAAACGTGTATTCTTAATCTATTATAATATTAACTCCGACAGAGACAAGATTTCTTCCGGACTTTCGGGACTGAAAGCCTGAAAGCTACACTACTGGCCATTAAAATTGCTACACCAAGAAGAAAGGCAGATGATAAACGGGTATTCATTGGACAAATATATTATACTAGAACTGACATGTGGTTACATTTTCATGCAATTTGGGTGCATAGATCCTGAGAAATCAGTACCCAGAAAAACCACCTCTGGCCGTAATAACGGCCTCGATACGCCTGGGCATGGAGTCAAACAGAGCTTGGATGGCGTGTACAGGTACAGCTGCCCATGCAGCTTCAACACACACCACAGTTCATCAAGAGTAGTGACTGGCGTATTGTGACGAGCCAGTTGCTCGGCCACCATTGACCAGACGTTTTCAATTGGTGACAGATCGGGAGAATGTGCTGGCCAGGGCAGCAGTCGAAAATTTTCTGTATCCAGAAAGGCCCGTACAGGACCTGCAACATGCGGTCGTGTATTATCCTGCTGAAATGTAGGGTTTCGCAGGGATCGAATGAAGGGTAGAGCCACGGGTCGTAACACGCCTGAAATGTAACGTCCACTGTTCAAAGTGCCGTCAAGGCGAACAGGAGGTGACCGAGACGTGTAACCAATGGCACCCCATATCATCACGCCGGGTGATACGCCAGTATGGCGATGACGAATACACGCTTCCAATGTGCGTTTACCGCGATGTCGCCAAACACGGATGCGACTATCATGATGCTGTAAACAGAACCTGGATTCATCCAAAAAAACGACGTTTTGCCATTCGTGCACCCAGGTTCGTCGTTGAGTGCACCATCGCAGGCGCTCCTGTCTGTGATGCAGCGTCAAGGGTAACCGCAGCCATGGTCTCCGAACTGATAGTCCATGCTGCTGCAAATGTCGTCGACCTATTCGTGCAGATGGTTGTTGTCTTGCTAACGTCCCCATCTGTTGACTCAGGGATCGAGACGTGGCTGCATGATCCGCTACAGCCATGCGGATAAGATGCCTGTCATCTCGACCGCTAGTGATACGAGGCCGTTGGGATCCATCACGGCGTTCCGTATTACCCTCCTGAACCCACCGTTCCATGTTCTGCTAACAGTCGTCGGATCTCGACCATTGCGAGCAGCAATATCGCGATACGATAAACCGCAATCGCGATAGGCTACAATCCGACCATTATCGAAGTCGTAAACGTGATGGTACGCATTTCTCCTCCCTACACGAAGCATCACAACAACGTTTCACCAGGCAATGCCGGTCAACTGCCTTTTTGCGTATGAGAAATCGGTTGGAAACTTTCCTCATCATTTCCATATCACAGCATCTTCTCCCTGTCGGTTAAATTTGGCGTCTGTAGCACGTCATCTACGTGGTGTAGCAATTTTAATGGCCAGTAGTCTATGCTGCAAATAATTTTTGATCTTCCCATTCCCTCCCCCCCCCCCCCCCCCCTGTCTCCCTGTTCCGAATTGTTCTAAAGATTGACAAGAAACACAGACAGTTCTTTGGGGAGTGGAGGCGGGGGGGGGTGCCCGCAGCTGTGTACACCCCCCCCCCCCACTCGTTCCCTGGCCGGAGTCGTAGCTGACATGACGCGAGATATCCTGAACGGAATTACCTCCTCCATGTCGACCGCCACGGATTTCGAAAACGTCCGTCATACTAAACCCATTTCGCGATTTTCATACGTGACATCATGGAAGACATTGATCAATACCATCGAGTGGATAAAGTATTTCTTGTTTTCCGCAAAACATTTGACTCCGAACTACACCAACGCCTATTAACGAAGTTATGGTCATAAGGGGTATGAAAAGAAATTTGTAACTGGACTGAGGGAGGAAACAGTATGTTATTTTGGGTAGGCGTGGAAGTAGTTTCAGGCCAGTCATGGGCCTAAATTATGGGGAAACCACGAACCATACTGGAAAACCTCCTTTCCTTCCCTTTTAATGCCAAACCTAGCATTTCTGACAACGACATCGACCACTATAACCACCAACACTACTACTGCTAAGACGACGACGCCTACCAGTACTACTACTACTACTGCTAACAGTAATAAATATAGTAATGGTAATAATGACAAACAAACATACAAACCAACATCATCCGAACAAGGTCCAACTCTACTGAGCGGCTACCGCGTCATCCTCAGGCCGTAGGCGTCGGAGGATGCAGATGAAAGCCGGCCGATGTGGCCGAGCGGTTCTAGGCGCTTCGGTCTGGAACCGCGCGACCGCTACGGTCGCAGGTTCGAATCTTGCCTCGGGCATGGATGTGTGTGATGTCCTTAGGTTAGTTAGGTTTAAGTAGTTCTAAGTTCTAGGGGACTGATGACCTCAGAAGTTAAGTCCCATAGTGCTCAGAGCCATTTGAACCATTTTTTTGACCTGCATTATGCTACGATGTTGCTATAAAATGTTGCTCCTTGTTGTGTCTTAGCGGCTGCAAGGTGAAACAACACACAGCAAACTATTAATGCTAGGGGGTACTCGTGCAGGTCTGCCTTGTCAATAAACATATTTATAATCAAACGAAAAAAGCGAGTGCAATGCTCGTTATCTTCACCGAATCACAAGAATACGCTCGTTAAATCTGGCCACTCTGCACAAAGAAAACACCGTCACAATGAGGAGAAAATGCTTAGGTGAGGAAGTGGTTATATTATTAAAAGGTCCCCTAACTGCGAAAATATGCAGGACAGTTTAAAAGATTTTTTTTTTTTCTGGTCATCAGTCTACTAACTGGTTTGATGCGACCCGCCACGAATTCCTTTCCTGTGCTAACCTCTTCACCTCAGAGTAGCACTTGCAACCTACGTCCTCAATGATTTGCTTGACGTATTCCAATCTCTGTCTTCCTCTACAGTTTTTGCCCTCTACATCTCCCTCTAGTACCATGGAAGTCATTTCCTCATGCCTTAGCAGATGTCCTATCATCCTGTCCCTTCTCCTTATCAGTGTTTTCCACATATTCCTTTCCTCTCCGATTCTGCGTAGAACCTCCTCATTCCTTACCTTATCAATCCACCTAATTTTCAACATGCGTCTATAGCAGCACATCTCAAATGCTTCGATTCTCTTCTGTTCCGGTTTTCCCACAGTCCATGTTTCACTACCATACAATGCTGTACTCCAGACGTACATCCTCAGAAATTTCTTCCTCAAAGTAAGGCCGGTATTTGATATTAGTAGACTTCTCTTGGCCAGAAATGCCTTTTTTGCCATAGCGAGTCTGCTCTTGATGTCCTCCTTGCTCCGTCCGTCATTGGTTATTTTACTGCCTAGGTAGCAGAACTCCTTACCTTCATTGACTTCGTGACCATCAATCCTGATGTTAAGTTTCTCGCTGTTCTCATTTCTACTATTTCTCATTACCTTCGTCTTTTTCCGATTTACTCTCAAACCATACTGTGTACTCATTAGACTGTTCATTCCGTTCAGCAGATCATTTAATTCTTCTTCACTTTCACTCAGGATAGCAATGTCATCAGCCAATAGTATCATTGATATCCTTTCACCTTGTATTTTAATTCCACTCCTGAACCTTTCTTTTATTTCCATCATTGCTTCCTCGATGTACAGATAGAAGAGTAGGGGCGAAAGGCTACAGCCTAGTCTTACACCCTTCTTAATACGAGCACTTCGTTCTTGATCGTCCACTCTTATTATTCCCTCTTGGTTGTTCTACATATTGTATATGACCCGTCTCTCCTTGTAGCTTACCCCTACTTTTTTCAGAATCTCGAACAGCTTGCACCATTTTATATTGTCGAACGCTTTTTCCAGGTCGACAAATCCTATGAAAGTGTCTTGATTTTTCTTTAGCCTTGCTTCCATTATTAGCCGTAACGTCAGAATTGCCTCTCTCGTCCCTTTACTTTTCCTAAAGCCAAACTGTTCGTCACCTAGCGCATTCTCAATTTTCTTTTCTTCTGTATATTATTCTTGTAAGCAGCTTCGATGCATGAGCTGTTAAGCTGATTGTGCGATAATTCTCTCACTTGTCAGCTCTTGCCGTCTTCGGAATTGTGTGGATGATGCTTTTCCGAAAATCAGATGGTATGTCGCCAGACTCATATATTCTACACACCAACGTGAATAGTGGTTTTGTTGCCACTTCCCCCAATGATTTTAGAAATTCTGATGGAATTTTATCTATCCCTTCTGCCTTATTTGACAGTAAGTCCTCCAAAGCTCTTTTAAATTCCGATTCCAATACGGGATCTCCTATCTCTTCTAAATCGACTCCTGTTTCTTCTTCTATCACATCACACAAATCTTGACCCTCATAGAGGCTTTCAATGTATTCTTTCCACCTATCTGCTCTCTCCTCTGCATTTAACAGTGGAATTCCCGTTGCACTCTTAATGTTACCACCGTTGATTTTAATGTCACCAAAGGTTGTTTTGATTTTCCTGTATGCTGAGTCTGTCCTTCCGACAATCATATCTTTTTCGATGTCTTCACATTTTTCCTGCAACCATGTCGTCTTAGCTTCCCTGCACTTCCTATTTATTTCATTCCTCAGCGACTTGTATTTCTGTATTCCTGATTTGCGCGGAACATGTTTGTACTGCCTCCTTTCATCAATCAACTGAAGTATTTCTTCTGTTACTCATGGTTTGTTCGCAGCTACCTTCTTTGTACCTATGTTTTCCTTCCCAACTTCTGTGATGGCCCTTTTTAGAGATGTCCATTCCTCTTCAACTGTACTGCCTACAGCGCTATTCCTTAATGGTTTATCTATAGTGTTAGAGAACGTCAAACGTATCTCGTCATTCCTTAGTACTTCCGTATCCCACTTCTTTGCGTATTGATTCTTCCTGACTAATGTCTTGAAGTACAGCCTACTCTTCATCACTACTGTGTTGTGATCTGAGTCTATATCTGCTCTTGGGTACGCCTTACAATCCAGTATCTGATTTCGGAATCTCTGTCTGACCATGATGTAATCTAATTGAAATCTTCCCGTATCTCCCGGCCTTTTCCAAGTATACCTCCTCCTCTTGTGATTCTTGAACAAGGTATTCGCTATTACTAGCTGAAACTTGTTACAGAACTCAGTTAGCCTTTCTCCTCTTTCATTCCTTGTCCCAAGCCCATATTCTCCTGTAACCTTTTCTTCCACTCCTTCCCCCACAACTGCATTCCAGCCGCCCATGACTATTAGATTTTCGTCCCCCTTTACATACTGCATTACCCTTTCAATATCCTCATACACTTTCTCTATCTGTTCATCTTCAGCTTGCGACGTCGGCATGTATACCTGAACTATCGTTGTCGGTGTTGGTCTGCTGTCGATTCTGATTAGGACAACCCGGTCATTGAACTGTTCACAGTAACACACCCTCTGCCCTACCTTCCTATTCATAACGAATCCTACACCTGTTATACCATTTTCTGCTGCTGTTGATATTACCCGATACTCATCTGACCAGAAATCCTTGTCTTCCTTCCACTTCACTTGACTGACCCCTACTATATCTAGATTGAGCCTTTGCATTTCCCTTTTCAGATTTTCTAGTTTCCCTACCACGTTCAAGCTTCTGACATTCCACGCCCCGACTCGTAGAACGTTATCCTTTCGTTGATTATTCAATCTTTTTCTCATGGTAACCTCCCCCTTGGCAGTCCCCTCCCGGAGATCCGAATGGGGGACTATTCCGGAATCTTTTGCCAATGGAGAGATCATCATGACACTTCTTCAATTACAGGCCACATGTCCTGTGGATACACGTTACGTGTCTTTAATGCAGTGGTTTCCATTGCCTTCTGCGTCCTCATGTCGTTGATCATTGCTGATTCTTCCACCTTTAGGGGCAATTTCCCACCCCTAGGACAAGAGAGTGCCTATCCTCTCCTCCGCCCTCTTTGACAAGGCCGTTGGCAGAATGAGGCTGACTTCTTATGCTGGAAGTTTTCGACCGCCAATGCTGATTATTTATCAAAATTTAGGCAGTGCCGGGGATCGAACCCGGGACCGAGGACGATTTGTTTATGAATAAAAGACGCTACCCCTAGACCACGGGTACTCTTTATTTTTAAAAGATATCATGATTTAAATCAATTCTAACAGATTTATATTTACTCTCATCATTTATGTTTGCTCTAATTATTGGACACAAATTACAAGTAGCTATATGGGAGAGATCAAATTTCACAAAAAACCCTGATTGAATTCACACAAAAATTGTGGTAGCACTGTTAAGAGACACAAAATTATGTGGAAGACTGCCTTGATAAAACGAAACAAGACATCCTTAGCTGTGCAGCTCGTGAATTCTAATTCGTGACACAAAATCAAAAGTTAGAATGAAGTAGGCTATCCAAGTTGTGTGAGAGCTAATTATAATACTAAGTATGCTAACACATATTGCGAAATTTTCATTTCCCCAAAATCAGCCAACTATTTGCCTATCAGCACCAAATGACAGCTGGGAGACCAACGCATGGCGACTGGAACACGAATAAAAAGAAAATTAGCTCTCCGTCCACAGCTCTCTTCTTAGAAAAAAACTCGACGTGATGGGAACGACTCAGTGATGATGCCAGTGTCATGGGCAAGAATATCGCTTATTATGTGAAAAAAAAGGAGAACACAGCAGAAACATCCCAGTTTCTGCATGCAAAACAGACATTAGGAAACATAAGGCTGGAACGGGCCTAGAGCAGTGTCTTTTCAATTGGTCAGCCTCTTTGCACCAAGCATGATGGTGGGGATACTCAGTTCGATTGGATGACAAAATTTTGGAGCTAAAGCAACCACCTTTCTCACTCTGACAGTGTGGTGCCGCAGTGTCTAGGAAAGACAAAAATGTCATACTCAATTACTCTCTAGGGACGGTAGTGGTGGCAGCTCTGTCCACAAAAGTACCAACCAGGCTGCAGGCTCGCTTCCGCAGAAAGTGCCTGTCTCCTGAAATGTAACCCCCAAAAATATCTAACAAATGTAAAGAGTGAAATTACGTGATTAATTATTCGGGCGTTGGGATTATAACGAATTTTTATTTAAAATCAAAGATGTAAATATCCTCCGAAGAGTACTTCACTTGTGTGCCATATAAAATCTATGCAAAATGTGTGAAACAGTTGTTTCTTTCAAAATATTGATGTACGATTTACTTTTGCTTTAACTCTTGTATTTTGCTCTTCGTTCGCTCTTTCGAAAGGACAGGCAGAGGAGAAGATCCTGTATTTAATTTTTTATAATGTACTTAATAATTATAAACGTATTTGTTTCATAATCATTGCGATCCTGTCCTACTAACTGCGAACCATTTATATGCTTCCAGCTGATAAAGCCGTTGGAAATGATCGCTTTGGACATTTGACTATCGCGCGCCATCAGCACGCTGTCGAATGTACATTTACGTTTTCAAATATCGAGTCTGCAGTCTAATTTTCTTTTTACGAAGTCCGAACATCGTGTCTATTGTCGTGCAAATCATTAATTACTCGTACATTGCAATTTAATATTTTTACGATACTGCATCACCAAGCTATTTCATTCTCCAACGCGACTCCTGCACCTGAATTTCACAAAAATTAGTGAATCTCACTTAACATGATGTGCGACGCAGTAAGAAGATATCTTAGAATAGAAAGAATCTATAATTCCACATTATTGTTATATTACTGCTGTCCTCAGCGCGATGTGTTCCGCCTCCTGAATAATTAAACACAAAATTTCACTCAGTACATTTAGTTCATATTTTTTGAAGGATACATGAAAGTGGCGCCACAAAAAATTTTAAATACTTATAGGCACTCTAAGTAAATTTTGCTGTCGTCACACTGTTATAACTCTTCTTGAATTTGTTACATGAACAGAAAAAAACGAGTATGGAAGATGGGTAGGCAGCAGAAGAACAGCAACAATGCCAAAAAAGTTATGAAACAACTGCAACTGAAGAAATATTTCCAAGAAAAATACAAATTTTCAAAAATGAAGTGGACGGCTATCTGCGCTGCAACATAACACAGCAGGTAAGTAAAACATTCTTTTCACCTTTGCCTGCGTGCACAGTAGATTTCCCTGAAAACTTGTGTTCGTTCACGACCAGATTTTGCTTGATATTGAAATAATTAAAATTTCTTTAGTAATTACGTTTAACATTAGTAAAAATCTAATTTTGCATAAGATGGCTGACTTCGCACTGTGAGTGCGCAAAATGACGCAGCGGTTCTTTATTGCTTGAATCAAAAAATGTCGTCTTTCCAGAACATTATTTCTGAGCAATACTGCTATACGCGTGCTAATATTAAATTAAAATGCGTGATTTTACACATTTAGTCATCTTGCGAGTTGTAGTTGCATTGTGAAGTCCATCAAAATCGATAAAAAACTGAATAATAAGAAAGTTAATCCAGTCACTAACAATCCACCAGCTCTAACTATAGTAATATAACACAATTTGGTGGAAATGATAAAGCAAATGTCAATTTAATTAAATAAACGTGCAGTAAATACGATGAAATGTTATCCAAACAAGATGAATCCGTAACGAAATGCCGGCCAGATATGACAAAAAATAAATGAATTGTAGTCTCAAACGTGAAATCAATGTAATGAAATATCCTCTAATCTATGGACAATTTCGACTAGATACCATGAAATGTCGTTTACATATAAGGAAATGTCAATTAACATAAATGGATATGCTGCAGTCGACTTTGTAGCATATAGTTCAACATACTTCGTGATAATACCACATAGGGAACATGATGCACCCTGAAAAATGGGAACTGTTTCCCACAAGATATCTGAATGTGACCAGTGGCTCCTAGTGAGAAGACCTTGATTTAACTACCTGCTGTTAATTTAGTTTTTAAATGGCTGCCAATGAACAGAACAGTTTAGATCAAAGCTTTTCCTCGTAGAAAGTAAATTTTTGACACTCGCTATTAATCTGTGATGTGTAATTGTACTAGTGTTTCCAGAATATTTTGTTATGTATTTGAGTACAGAACTGAGTGAAGCAGAGACACAGGTTACTAACATTAACCGTCATCAGTTAGTTTTTATGTCACAAGGTGGTTTGGATTATCCAAGTATGTAGGCATATTGAAACATGAATCAATGGGGCACAGTGAAACGTTTCAGTCTGCCCCATATAATTTAAAAATGCAAACATCATTGTGAAACTTTTAATTTGTTAAATAATTTTAACTAGTTAAAATTTGATTATGCGTTTTATACCAAAAATGACTTTTTTATTTATTTACGTGTGGGAAATGGGGATTCGGCGAAAGAAGCTCTCGAACGAGTTCAGAATGGAACGTACATTCGTGCAGACCCTGAAATGGAAGGTGTGAAGGATTC
The DNA here is from genome assembly GCF_021461385.2 of Schistocerca piceifrons. Classification (NCBI taxonomy): domain Eukaryota; kingdom Metazoa; phylum Arthropoda; class Insecta; order Orthoptera; family Acrididae; genus Schistocerca; species Schistocerca piceifrons. The sequence goes on along the minus strand of NC_060143.1, from coordinate 451,121,371 downwards.
AACTCTATTCAAATACGTATGTAAGTCAAAAATATGTGCTAATGAACAGGGAAAGCTGAAGTTGAAGCCCAATAACGAATGTAGAAAAGTGTTTTCTATGGAATGGGAGAATATATTAGGAGATTACATTCTGCAACGTTCAGAAACGTTTTATGTCTTTCAACTGAACGATAAAGGAAACTAGCCCATGAAATGGTTGTTGTTAAGGAAATTCACTAACCTTTAAATTGGGATGAGCTGAAGACGACAGGCAGTGAATGATTTAGGAGATTTTTGGCAAACAAAAACAAAATTATGTGTTCAACACCACAGGGATGACGTCTGTTTCATTTTACGAATCAAATGTTGAGGCATTTTTAAATAATCTGCTGCCACTTTTTAAAAATTGCCCTAGGTTTGCAACCAGACTAAAGGTGAAGTCTCTAACGTAGTTGCAGAAAAGTGTAGAACAAGTCTGTAAGTACTTGAGTGCAGAAAAAGGAATATCTGTGACAACATGTTGCATTGTTTCTGCTAATGGCAACACAGTTACACCCGTGGTGTTTTTCCCTCGTGTTTGCTTAAAATCCAATCCGATTGATTATGCTCCTTTTGAAACTCTAGGGAAAGCTAACAGTTATGGTTCAATACCAGCCAAGCTCTTTGTACAGGTGATCAGGCACTTTATTAAGTATTCTAAAATTTCAGAAGGGGAATTAACTTTACTTTTCTGTGATAACCACGAAAGTCATTTGACATTAGAAGTGTTACAAACGGCGAAGAATAATGGTGCCACGGTTCTAACGTTTCTACTAAATTCCATCAATAATTTGCAGCCTGTAAATGTTGGTGTTTTTAAGACATTTAAGAAATTTTATGATGTTGCTTTTGACAATTGGCTTATGGAGTAGTCTGAACAAACATTCTCCTTTTATAATTTTGCAAGCTGCGTAAATACAGCTACAGCTCGCCAGGAAGAAATTATAAAAACCAACGTTGTATCAGCAGTTCACAAAACGAAAATAGTTCATTTTGATAAGGATGTCTTCGCAGAAGTTAACATCGTGGGTAGTTATGTCACTGACCATCCTTTTGAAGCTCCAGTGGAGCAGGAGCCATTGTTGATGGAAAAAGATGTCCAACAATTCATGTGTGACTAAGTCTACCTCACAAAAAGAAAATTCACAAGTGTTCAAATACTCTCCTACAAATGACTGTGCTAACGACAAAGCTAGTAAAGGGAAAAATGAAAGACATCGTCACAGGAAGGGAAAAAGTGTCATTGCTACCAGCACACGAGAAATTAAAGCACGGCAAGAAAATTTAATGGATGGGAAGGAAACATCGCAAGTGAAGAGGACACTTTTTGCAAAGACTGAACGTGGCGATTTGGAATCTAGGTATAATAACTCTGATGCTATTATGCTGGATGATTCTGAAAACGATGAAGAAATGCGTGAAGAACTAATGGAATCATTAAAGGCAGATGAGTGGGAGGATCTGGAGACGCATGTAAAAGTAGATGATTATATACCGGTGCAATTTGAAACTTCTGGAAGGAAGAAATTTTGCATTCGTTTTGTAACCAAAGGAAAAGTTTTTTAGTACCAGCGTAATAACGAAAATTCATCTCCAAAAACACCAGCTGAAGACGTAGCGCCAGCGCTCCATAGCCAAATAAAAATGATTCTCCCAAAACCTATACAATGTAGGGCAACAAAAATACTCAAGGGTTACTTATCATTTGTAATGGACTTTTCTTCTGTAAATTTGGGATAAGTCTCACTGGGTATTTCCTCAGTTAATAAAGTTTTGTATTTATCTGGTAGTTGTGTACACTTATTCTGCTATTGTGAATCATTCAGGTTTTTATATTCAAGTAAACTATAAAATTTCAGGGTTCAGAGTGTATTTTTTTAGTGATAGTGTCCAATAATTATTAGTCCAGTGTGTTTTTGGGTATAAGGGTACAAGTTGAAGTATTTAAAAAGTTTTTATCAATGTGCCCCATCAACTATTTCGGTTTACCTCATACATGAGGCGCATTGAAACAAATGTAAGGTCGATTTCAAACTATAATTACAGATAAGAGAAAAATTTCTCAGCTCTGAAAGATGTTTTCTACAATATGCTAAGAAGTATCTGTTTGTTTTCAGGTTTCACTTTTTGACATATGAGACATATTTTAAGTACCAGTTATATTTATCTTCTAATTTTAGGAAAATAGCAATGCAGATTGATCTTTCTTATTCACTTAGTTATGGCATAATGTCCCCATATAAGGTACACAACTAAGACATCCTCACATGTAAATGGAATACTATCATATCTATAGAACAGAGGCTCATAATGTATTTTTTAATGTTGTTCTAACTTTTTGTAGTATTTTATGGACTTAGTGTTTTAACTTCACACCCATGCTGGTCAGTACACTCAAAACCAGTTATATTTTTACACATATCTGAATAATATTGTTGGTAATTACTGTCCTCATAAGTAATACACAGTAGTAAGACATTTGTTCTGTAAGTTTTGGGTACTGTGGTAAACCCTGTGATAGGTGGGACAGAGCATCTGACACTAGATTGTCTTTTCCTGAAATGTGTAAGATTTCAAAACTGTACTCATGTAAAAACAGTGACCAACATGCTAAAACAGTGTTTGTTGGAATTACATTTTGGTGTGTATGATGGTGTGGCGACCTTCAATCTTGGGAATATAACTAAATGATAGGTCTTTCAAAAATTGAGTTCGCGTGTTGGTTCCTGCACAGCACAGCACAGACTAAGACATGCTGACAATACAATCAAGACATTAGTGAAAGAAGCAAGACAGGTTCAGAGGGGTGCCAAAGGAAGACTTTAATTATGAAGACTATGAAGGGGGTATTAACTATGGATCAGGAATGTTATAATCTTCTTTCTCCGTTACTTCTTCTAGGAACATTATCTCAGGTACTGGTGAACCTAGAAGTCTTAAATTTTTGTTATTTAGTCACATGGGTTTCTTTTACACAATGAAACACCGATTTTTTATTTACTTGATTTACAAAAGTCTTAAGGGTGATAATCTAGTGAAAAGTGATGGAAGAAATTTACTTAAAAATAAATGTAAAATATCTCTGTAATAAAATACTTTGACAATAAACTGTTGTTTCAGCATTGATATAACATATCAATGCACATACAGTAAAAATTTTCTCTCTCTGGCTCCAGTAGTTTGTGAGAAAATATTCCCTATAGTAGGTATATTTTAACATTGCGGGGATAGGCGATTCTGTATTCCCTTAACTCCACGAAACTTCTGGAACTGCTCGTCTAAATTCTCAAATCTGGTTCCTTCAAGGATAATGATTTTGTTGGTAGGATGTTTCCTCTGAGTTTTGCCGCAGTTAATAGCGAGATGCAATGTAGTGACATGGAAGGTTCCATTATTCGCTGCTCGAACATTGACCCTATTTCATAAGTGACTGCTTTTCTGTCGGTCCTTGGAATGGAATATATTCTGACATTATATTTCATGAGGGCCAACTTCCAACTGATATTGATACATGTTAGTTCCAGGTTTGTTTCCAAGTACATGTACATACTTTAACAGTGATTCTTTTAATTCTGCCTATTGCGAGGAGTCAGTAGTTGTAGACTCTACAATCTTACCTTTTACCTTATTTTCTGTATTCTTAACTCGATTACTGTGTGAAGGCGTACAAATGGTGGATGTTGTCTTTGCCTTAAAAAACCTTACTTTAATCTCTGGCAGTACTTCCCTTACTATACCTTTGTTATTATTAAGAGGAGAAATCTACTGTGGTGAAGCACGTCTGTATGAGACTGACCACATAATACAATCCGATGACATGGACGTTCTTGCTGTGGAGAAGATCTGCCACACGCAGCTGATCAGGAAAGATATAGAAATCCACAAATATGACAACAGCTTCAACAAGAAAGAGGAAAATCCAAGGTGAACTGATCCTCGATTCCCATGCTGCAGCAAACGACTGTTGCATGTAGCAATGGCGTAACCAGAGTGGTAATGACGACAAAAAAGCCCTCGGACATTGCCAAGTCAGGTACATATAATTGGGGTTCGCCACCAGCAATGGAGGATGAAACTTTGACAATGTCACCCATCCACGCTGGCGAATCGTCGTAGAAACTGTCAAACCAATGTCGGACAAGGTCTCGAGGCAGAAGTGAACAAGCAGCGGTAGCCTTTACAGTTTTGTTCCCTGTCCTTCCTTCCAAATTTGTAAACCTGTTCACCGCTTCTTAAGGAAGCCAGATACATCTCCTGACATTCGGAAACAGTTCAAACCAATATAGCAACTGAGGTTTATATCACTATAATACAGCACAATTCAATCAATCGAGTACACTCTGCTACAACTAAATTGGGGCGGTACTGGGTAGTAGGAAGAAAGATTGAGGTCGATTGCTTGATTTACCAAAACGATAATTACACATTTATTTTTATCATAAGCGACATATGTAAGGAGAACAGTTTTCAGAGACAGATTTAACCTTGATCTCAAATGAGCAAACCAGCAGAGACCAAGTTTTATAGATCCCTTTTAGAAGAAGAATTGGTGTTCGCAGTTTCAATTGGCTACAGTTAACATTCACCTTAGTACAAGACAGTCTACCACATTCTCGCATAAAGAGCACATGGCAATGATGTATCTGCAACAGTTCAGATTAAAGCACAGAACATAGCAATCATCAGTATGAATAATATGAATATAGCCAAACGTGCACAACGGCCAGACTGTTTAACAAAATTAGTTGTAAGAGTCTTCGTCTAAGAATTTACTAAATATTCTCTGTGGTGAACAGTTCCATTAACAAAATCGGCTGCAAAGTGCGTATCGAAAAACTCAACTAATCTTTCATCTGGCCCGTCACATGAACACATTCAGTTACGGAAATCTTGGGGTAATCACAATATTTCTTAGGCCGTTAGCAATACAGCAGCTTACAGTACCTGTCGAAACATTGTAGATGTATTCACATACGAATGATGCCACATTGTCCCACTCCAAGATGGTACATAACACATGTCCAACTGCAACCCACCAACAGCGAGCCATACGTTCACCCTCAGGAAGTGTGCACTCTGATCAGTAGCCACGAGATAGCTTCGCTGCAGTCGGACATCCTCCACCATCAGCAAGCCGGCGCACGGCTCGCAGCAAAACTTTATTACTATCGGCCCTCCGCCACAGTCGACAAACCCACAACTCTGCTCTCTGTGATCTCTTCCCCTCTTCCTCACTCAGCGCCGCCAGATATCACTACTTCCACCAGAGATGACTTACCATCGCTGCCCAGTGACTTATCGAATTGGAGTAGAGCCAACCTCAGCGTCAAAGGAAGAATAGCACCCACCCTGGTACACTATACACAAAGAGATGATACCACAATTCAGACAATAATTGAATATTTACTCGACCTTATCATAACTCTTCTCATCCTCATGAGGTTCCTTCCATCTTTCGTTCACACAAAGTGAAGCTGTACTTAAGCACCTTCACAACCTTGGCAACAGGTAGGTTCCCAGTGAATAGAATAAAACTTTCACTCTGCAACGAAATGTGTCCTGTTATGAAACTTCCTGACAGATCAAAGCTGCGTGTAGTTCATCTGAATCAGAAGCTCACAATCTGCTCATTGTATTTATCTCCACAGGACGGTATGGGCCCTGAGGCTCTCATGGGTTGTATAGAACAACTCCCCTGCCTGTTTCTCTTACTGGGTAACTTCAGCACCACACTGAATAAAGGGAATTGAACTCAACTTGCCCTAGGTGTCGAGTTTCGGAGGTTCTCATGACGTCTCAGTAGCAGTGCATCTTCAACTCCGGCAATCCCACATATTTCTTGGCTGCTACTGAGTCATCCTCAGCCATCAATTTCTGTTCCTTCTCTCCAGCTCTCGCAGACTCTGCTCAGTGGAAAGCGACTAATGACCTTCAAGAAAATGGTTCAATTGGCTCTGAGCACCATGGGACTTAACGTCTAAGGTCATCAGTCCCCTAGAACTTAGAACTACTTAAACCTAACTAACCTAAGGACATTACACACATCCATGCCCGAGGCAGGATTCGAACCTGCGATCGTAGCAGTCGCGCGGTTCCAGACTGTAGCGCCTAGAACCTCTCGTCCACTCCGGCCGGCGATGACCTTCATTCCAGGGACCACTTAAAACTGTAGATCCGCCTACTGGTTGGAGCATTACTTGAAAGAAAGCCGCCGAAATGGATGGTCAGTAGAGCTAACTAGACGCTGTTCAGCCAGATGCCTGTGTTGGAACACCGAGGCAGGGTCCAGGAATTGGGTGGAGCACAGTACACGAGTGTCCACCATGCTGCTGACTTCTCCGTCCCAAAGTCCTCAGAGTATCCTAGGAGGCAACCCATACCTTGGTGGACCGCTGAGTGCCACTCAGCAATCCAAGTCAAGGGTGCAGCTCAACAGCAGACAACCTTGCAGCCTTCCGAGTCATGAGAGCCAAGGCTCAACACGTCATTGTTCTACAAAAGTATGGGAAGTAATCAGTAAGATTTCCGGTATAGACAGTTGTTTACCAATAGCAGCAGTACTGAAACATGTGTGTCCCCAAACAACACCCATCGACATCTTTCACATGATGGCAGAGCATTTTGCGACAACTACCACCAATGACAGCTGGAATCTGACATTCTATTAGTACAATGCGACTGTAGCGAGAGGCAAGTTGGACTACAGATCCAACAATTCTCAGTCTTACACCTGCTCTTTCTCCATGTGGGAGATAGGTTCGGCACTGAGTCACAGCCAAATCCAGCACAGCATTCGCAAGCTGCGTCAAAAGAAATGCTCCTAGAGTGCCTTAATTTGACATGGAAGACAGGTCACTTTCCCAACTCGTGGAGAGAGGCAGTTGAGCCGTGTGCGGCTCGCGTTCTTGCCGTTCATAACTTGACGTCTTGCAATAGCGGTAGTTGCGTCTTGTTTCCTTCTTGTGTTAATGGCACCAATGAGTTTGCTAGTATTGTTTGTCTGCGAGCAGCAACAGCAGCGGTTATCAATGGCCAGTACTGTGGTACTATCTTTGGTGCCATCTCTAGTATTCCGGGTCGTCGTGTGTGTCAGGCAGTTTGGTTTGGGACGGAGCAGCGAGGAGGTCCGCAGGGCGAGGGCAGGCCAGGACCGCTGGCGGTGTGCAGGCACTGTTGGACTGAGGGGCAGGATGTTTGAACTGGAGTGAACCGTGACCACTTCTGAAACCTCCATTGTTTGAGATCTCGCTGTTGTTTGCGTGTTGCTGCTCCCCGGGTCGGTGAGACCAACTGCAACAAGTGGAGGCTGTCAGGATGGCGGAAGCTATTAGCCGCCTTCTACTCCTTGATGTTAGTTTGGATTTAGTATTATTCTTATTAGTGAAATGCAACCAGCGGTATTTTCTGCCTTGTGGCCGCTAACGCCCCAGTTACCTGCCCTGGAGGTTAGTGGACTTTTCCGACAGTGTACCTTTCCTCGTCATGTTGATGCTGTCCGACACGGCATGTAGATCGACAGCCTCTTCAATTGTACTGTGCATATGTTTTTGGGAGGTCTACCTTGGATCTAGTGTTTCTTTCGGCCTTGGGTGTGTTTCTGAAGACGTGGTGCTATCCGTCTCTTCGCCCTTGCCTAAAAATATTCCATCGCTATACTGGTGATCGGACGTTAGGCTGATTAGTTAGTCGGTCGGTCGGCGCTTAAGCTACCCCTAGTGTGAGTTGCCACCCTGCTACGTGAGTACAGCTCTTGGCTGCCTGTCTCACCGCTTACACAGCTGTAGTCACCTTCCTCAGGTCCGTCCAGGGAGCACTGTCTGTGGATCACTCCGTCTTATTTGGACAAGTTGAAATAACTGTTTAAAATTTACCCTAATGTTTAAACATGTTATTGCCTTCCTCAATTGTAATTTTGGCCTTCAGCTGTTAATTGTTTGTAACACTGCTTTTGTTTTCCATTTTCTCTTAGTACATCTACATCTACATCTACATTTATACTCCGCAAGCCACCTAACGGTGTGTGGCGGAGGGCACTTTATGTGCCACTGTCATTAACTTCCTTTTCTGTTCCAGTCGCGTATGGTTTGCGGGAAGAACGACTGTCTGAAAGCCTCCGTGCACGCTCGAATCTCTCTAATTTTACATTTGTGATCTCCTCGGGAGGTATAAGTAGGGGGAAACAATATACTCGATACCTCATCCAGAAACGCACCCTCTCGAAACCTAGTGAGTAAGCTACACCGCGATGCAGAGCGCCTCTCTTGCAGAGTCTGCCACTTGAGTTTGCTAAACATCTCCGTAACGCTATCACGGTTACCAAATAACCCTGTGACGAAACGCGCCGCTCTTCTTTGGATCTTCTCTATCTCCTCCGTCAACCCGATCTGGTACGGATCCCACACTGATGAGCAATACTCAAGTATTGGTCGAACGAGTGTTTTGTAAGCCAACTCCTTTGTTGATGGACTACATTTTCTAAAGACTCTCGCAATGAATCTCAACCTGGTACCTGCCTTACCAACAATTAATTTTATGTGATCATTCCACTTCAAATCGTTCCGCACGCATACTCCCAGATATTTTACAGAAGTAACTGCTACCAGTGTTTATTCCGCTATCATATAATCATACAATAAAGGATCCTTCTTTCTATGTATACGCAATACATTACATTTACCTATGTTAAGGGTCAGTTGCCACTCCCTGCACCAAGTGCCTATCCGCTGCAGATCTACATCTACATCTACATTGATACTCCGCAAGCCACCCAACGGTGTGTGGCGGAGGGCACTTTACGTGCCACTGTCATTACCTCCCTTTCCTGTTCCAGTCGCGTATGGTTCGCGGGAAGAACGACTGTCTGAAAGCCTCCGTGCGCGCTCTAATCTCTCTAATTTTACATTCGTGATCTCCTCGGGAGGTATAAGTAGGGGGAAGCAATATATTCGATACCTCATCCAGAAACGCACCCTCTCGAAACCTGGCGAGCAAGCTACACCGCGATGCAGAGCGCCTCTCTTTCAGAGTCTGCCACTTGAGTTTATTAAACATCTCCGTAACGCTATCACGGTTACCAAATAACCCTGTGACGAAACGCGCCGCTCTTCTTTGGATCTTCTCTATCTCCTCCGTCAGACAGATCTGGTACGGATCCCACACTGATGAGCAATACTCAAGTATAGGTCGAACGAGTGTTTCGTAAGCCACCTCCTTTGTTGATGGACTACATTTTCTAAGCACTCTCCCAATGAATCTCAACCTGGTACCCGCCTTACCAACAATTAATTTTATATGATCATTCCACTTCAAATCGTTCCGCACGCATACTCCCAGATATTTTACAGAAGTAACTGCTACCAGTGTTTGTTCCGCTATCATATAATCATACAATAAAGGATCCTTCTTTCTATGTATTCGCAAGGCCTGCAGCTGTCACTATAGCCTGTTACAGTTCGTTAAGATTGTTTTAAAAAGGCTTAAGTATTTTCAGATGCTACTGCCTTCCTTACTTGTAATTCAGGCCTTCAGCCGTTGAGTATTCTGAAAATTGCTTGTGGTCTTCAGCCGACCAATAATTTGCAATTTCTTCTTAATAAGGCCTTCAGCCGTTACTATAGCTTGTTACCGTTTTCATTGTTAAGAAGAAAATTTCTTAGTATTTGTTAATGTGTAACTGCCTTCCTCACTTGTAATTCAGGCCTTCAGCCGTTGTGCATTCTGAAATTATTGCTCGCCTTCATCTGTTAATTATTTGTAACTTTGCTTGTGGCTTTCAGCCGACATAGTTTGTTTTGCCTTCATAAGGCCTTCAGCCGTCGCTATAACTTGTTACAGTTATTAAGATTGTTAAAAGTGTTTTTGGTATTTTTTAACGTGTAATTGTCCACCTGTTTGGTAATTCAGGCCTTCTGCCGTTGTGTATTTTTCAGATTCTTCTAGCCTTCAGCCGACGAATAATTTTGAATCTTCTTAATCAGGCCTTCAGCCGTTGATTGTGTCTAACACTGCTTGTGGCCTTCAGCCGACAGTAACTTGCAATTCTTTTAGTAAGGCTTTCAGCCGCCAGTGTAGTAAAATCTTTTAAAAATGATTGTTGAGAGTTTTGTTTTTTAAAAATGAAGTGTATGTGTTTTCTGTGCAGCCAACGGTAACTGATTAGGCCCCTTCCATACCTTTCCTGCTTTCCCTAAATCCCACGTCTCAGCTATTCTGATATTTCTCCTCAATCCAGAAAACGAGTAAACGTGTCCCAGTAGTTACTGGAGCGTCGCTTTAACAAACTGCGTAGAGGAGACATTGAAGCAAATGGTTACCTGTCGTCTAGTCTGGATGTTAGAGACGAGTGAACTCCTTAGCCGTTCTTTTTCGGTTCGGGAGGTTTCTATTCACTGTCGACAACTTGACCATGCAAGAGATAGCTATTCAACAGGCTTTGCCGGCCGAAGTGGCCGTGCGGTTAAAGGCGCGGCAGTCTGGAACCGCAAGACCGCTACGGTCGCAGGTTCGAATCCTGCCTCGGGCATGGATGTTTGTGATGTCCTTAGGTTAGTTAGGTTTAACTAGTTCTAAGTTCTAGGGGACTAATGACCTCAGCAGTTGAGTCCCATAGTGCTCAGAGCCATTTGAACCAACAGGCTTTCCTAGGTAAACATCGTTGTCCTGGTATATTCTTTGACATGAGTAAGGCAAACGACACTACTTGGAGACATAGTTTTTCAGGACAGCGCCACCAATGGGACTTTCGTGGCCGCCTCTCCTTCTTCATTCTTCCTATCTCAGCGTTTTTTTCGGTCTCGGGTTGGTGTCGTACTGTCGTATCCTTTTGAACAGGAGAATGATGTACCTCAGGGAAGTGTTTTAAGTGGTACCCTCACTGTCATAGCCATCAAAAACATCTCGTCTACGGTAATGAGTCCTGTACAGTGCTCTTTATTTGTTGCCGGTTTTGCGGTTTTATGCTCTTCTTACTGCATGGTAATAGCATCTCCCTTTAGAAGACGTTAGAGGGATGGACTGTAAAAACAGGTTTTCAACTTTGTGCAGATAAGTGTTTGTGCGTTCGTGTTAATCATTCTCGCCGTATTTTTAATTTACTTGACTTGCATATAAGAGACACCATTGTAGACTTTAAAGACTGTGAGGTTTAAGGGCCTAATTTTTGACTCCAAGCTGTCGTGATTACTGCACCTGTGAGATCTGAAAGGTAGGGCCCCGAAAGCCTGAACTTCTTGACACGTCACAGGCCTTGGGCAACGGACAGGGCTATTCTGCTCCAGTTTTACGAAGCTTACGTGCGACCGCAGCTAGAATATTAGTGCACAGTGCATAGCACGGCGAGACCTTCGTATATTAGGATCATTGATGCTCTCCACCATGAGGGGTTTAGGTTGGACCAGCCCCGTACCCTGTCTCTGTGCTGGAACTGGGCAGCCGCCAATCAACACATGGTAGTGACTCCTCATGGTGCATCACGCATGTATGTTCCTCGCTGTTCTGAATTTACGTGCTTACTATTCTGTTGTTCGTCCAGCTACGCATCTCCTTTCCTCTAATTGTCCATGAGCAATGAGGCCATTTGAGATCTGTATGAAATGTTGCTGGAGTCCCTTGGTGTAGAGCAAGTACAACACCAAATCCAGAGGTTTAGCCGCCTGCCAACCTAGTTACTTCAGAGGCCCAGAGTAATTTTAGCTTTCGTACAATACGGAGGAGTCTAGACACCTACGTATGTTTTAACACATTACTTCGTCATTTTAACTGAGCAACACAACTCTGTTGCTGCGTTTATGGATGGGTCTGAACGGGTGAACTCCATTCGTCGCTCTGATGTTTTTCCTGATATTGTTCGAAATATACGATTGACTCACGAGAATACTGTCTTCGACGTGGAATTATACGTGACGTTGCGGGCACTGGCGCAGATGAGATGTGTTGCGAATGCTGAATTTTTCGTCTGTTCTAGCTCACTGAGTGTCCTTCACTCTATTCCACATTTCTAATCAGCATATAAAGTAGTCCAGAGTTTCCAGGACTCACTCCTACACCTACAAAGACTGAGTAAGGAGTTACTTTTCTGCTGGGTACCAGGCCATATTGATATTGAGGCGAACGGAAAGACGGATGTAGCAGACAAGGAGTAATGTCGTGCTCCACAGATACTTCAGTGTGCCAACCTCTTGCATGCTATCGACTCGCTGTTCTGGTACGGAGTCTTGCGTCGACGGGAAGAAGAGTGGTTGGAAGTGACACAAAATAAGTTGCGTCTTTTGAAATCCGCTACGCGGCCGTGGCGTGTCTCCTTTCAGCCACGCAGAAGGGATGGAGTCCTTCTCCCTCGTCTTCGCCTTCTGACACATGGCGTCTTGCTCTGGCGAGATGACTCTCCAGTGTGGGGTGCTTGTGGCGTACAGATCAGTGACCCACATTTTACTGGACTGTGTTTTATTTTTAGGCCACAGAGCAGCGGCCCCTTTTGCCAAATTACTTGCCCTTTACTTTTATTGACAATCAAACGAATGTGGCACGACTTTTGTGCGTTGTCCGAATTGTTTCCTAAAATTTTAGAGTGAACTTTTTAATGTCTTATTAGGATGGCTAATCCATGTTTTTTTTTGTAAGTTGTCAGACAGTCACATTTTACTGTACAGTTATTTTGGCTCTTTTCCTCTTTTACTTGCGTTTTCATTACAGTGAGCGTAGTTCTGTAGGGTTACTCCAGGTTGTTTGCAAAAGTTTTAGCCATTTGAAATCACATTGTTCCCACTGATTTTTGTATGGGCGCTGATAACCTTATCATTGAGCGCCAGTAAACTGCAAACAAAACACACACACACACACACACACACACACACACACACACACACACACAAAATGACGATACGTTTCAGCAGCACTGTAGATCAATACTCAGACAGACTTGTGTGACCCCTGTGGAAAAAGAAGAGTACTGTCTGCCGGCACGGTACCTCAGCGTGCTCGGTCAGAGAGCTTGATGGCGTCTGTAATAAAAACTAAGTGAAAGGATCAACAACGAACTTGAACGGATGTCATATGACGTCCACAACGACCAATCGCAACGATAAAAAAAAGTGGCTAGCGTTGCTGCCTCTGGATCACGGGGCCCTGGGTTCGATTCCCGGCCGGTTTTCATCATCATCATTCGTGAATGTGGCTAAAATTGGACTGTGTGAGGATTGGGACATTGTACGGGTGCTGATGACCGCGCAGTTGAGCGTTCCAAAAACCAAACATCATCATCGCCATATCATACGGTTTTTGTTTCAGTACTGAGATCACTCTGGAATAATGATCAAATGCTTTACATATGTTACTCTCATACAAATAACTGTCACAAACCATGTGTGCAAGGGACGTACTGAACCAACATTAAATGACAGATTAAACTCTAGTTAATGTAGTAATAAATACATTATTCCGCATGTGGTTCTGTATGACCATATGGTAGCAATCATTCTCGTACTAAGGGACAATATATCTCTTCGATACCCTTACTGTCGGAGAGGTCTCTTGGGAAATGTCTTTACATGATAATTTAACACACATGACAAAATGTTGAATGAACTAGAAATCAGTTCTAGAAATTGAACAATTATGACACATAATTCCCTCTCCACATCAAAAACAATCATTTCATTATAGACAAACATAAATTCATTAACATCATTTACACAATGAAGTTTTCCTGTAATTAATTTAATGATCACCAAGAGTTGTGGCTTTGGAAGTTAATGAAAGCAATATTGTTGATTTGTCCCAAATAATCAGTCACACCAAGGGAGGAGAAGTTCTTCACACCTGGCAAAACCTAAATATTTCAGTAAAATCTAAATCAGAGAATGTCTATCAGGCAAATCTAAATCAGAGAACGATTATCAGGCATATATGGGTCGTTATACTCAGTGTAGCTAGTTCCATGCAGGAAGCCTACAGATAGACAATGGAAAGACAGAGTAACTCCGTGGATTAAAAACATGAATTCCAATAAAATCGGTTTCCTGAGAACCGTAATCATGCATAAAAGGATTCGTTATACTTAGTGAGTCGTGCACGCTTTAATAGAAAGGATCTTTAACTGTAAAACTCAGATACGCAAACATGTGGTGGAAACTGCCACTCTAAGGACAGGCTCAAACCACTGGGCATATAACATGGAAACAAAACGCCAAAAGAACGCACTTGAATATAACAAGGAGCGATCTTTGAAGATTCTGAGATAAAGTAATAATAAATGGAAATTTAGAATACAAGGAAGCATTAGGGCTCACTCATGATGCACAAAAATCCACCACACTGGAATAAGTTGATTCACTATGGGCACCATAGCAAATTAACACCCTGCAAAGGCACTGTTACTGAAGAACTATATCAAAACATGAAACATTAAACTTAGCAACAGCTAACATACTAGGCCTACGTGGTCAGTAACGTATTAAAGACAAAGCATATCTGCAAGATCGCACATTATAAATGCATTCCATTGGAGTGTAAGTTTGAGCCTCCTTGAAAAAATTAATAATTACGAGGTCGACAAGAAAGCTCTGATTCTTCCAGATCTACTGACGCCCTAGAGCACACAAAGCAACCTTAGACTAGGTCATGCTCCATCTAGACTAGCATACTCACAGCAGGAGTACAGCAGCTAGAGCGAATCAACAAAACGCCTACAGGCATGAAATATCATCTTTTCATGGAGGGGAATTCCCCCTTTGATCTAGACAACAGAGTGAAACGAAGAAAGCGGGGAAACTCTGGATTTGTAGAATGCACATCTGTAGAACTAAAATATTTAGGTTGGTACTGCTATGCTGTGTAGCAGGTACCAAGGTGACATTTCTGGTCTACCCAGCTACATTTAAAAACCTCACTCACTCTTTAGTATCATACAGATATTCATGGCTTGGTATTGGTAACGAAAAGGGGTTGCTGATTTCAAATTAAATAAAATAGAATCGCTCGATTGTATCCTTTACTCAAGTATCTGTAGAGTGTCAACTAGAACGCAGAAATGACAAAACCCAATGACATTAACAATTCATGACATCTTAGATTATGAAATGAGGCAGAATTTTCACTCTTCAAATAGAACTTCATAACTTCAGATTTCTTTATGTGCATTGTAACTTTATAGCACTTTGACTAACTGTAAAATTTCTTGTGGGAAGTTAATAAAAAAGAATGAATGAATATTTAAACTAAATAAACAATTAATCTAAGAACAACATAAGGACAAACGTTTAGGCGTCTGGCCACTTCTGCTTGAATTTTCTTGTTTCCAATATACAACTCGTATGGTGTATACCTTAGTGTTGTTCGAGCCGACTACCTATAGAAGCTCTTTGTTATCGCTATCACTGCTCCAGTTGCTGCTCTACCCACAATTACGCAGTAGCGTGCTACACACAAATTAATAGATTAAAAAATTCGTATATCTTACACTCCGTTAGGCCATCTGGTACAGCAACCGTTTGCGGAACAACTGAATTAAAAACAGTCTTGGGTGCAATTTGTCCTTTTATTGACAACAGGTTTCACCTTCGTGTGACATCTTAAGATAATTTTAAGATCCCCACGAAGGCGAAACACGTCGTTAATATAAGAATCACTTAACTTAATTCTAATAAAAAATCCACTTCAGTAAGTTCTTATTCACTTCACGATCGGTTGCGAAGCCTAAAGCTTCATCTTCAGGTGGCACCAAATAATTAGAGAAACACAAATATGTGGTAGTTAGGCCAGTAAGTCATGGGGGCGAATGCCCAGCAACCATAGCGCCTGTCTCGACAGCAAGACATACAGGTTATGACGTCCCTGTGGGAATTACTGTCCCTCATTTTGGTATTGTATTTGAATTTTTGCATGTGGTACATTCACACACTATTATTATTGCAACAATGCTGTCCTTACATCTGTCGCTGTTTCATGTTTTATCGTCAATAATACATTACCAATAGAGATTATAAGATTTACATCGAAGAAATAATCTATAAATTAAACGAATATAAAAATCGCAATGGTTAGAGTAGCTATTTGAAAGATTAATGGAGACCTTTGAAGAGGAAACTCTGCTATGAACTCTTGCTCACCCTAATAAAAATAATAATTCCTAGAGGTAGTAAATGGAACTAAGAATAAAAAATAACTGTAACTTCTAATTCACACAATACAGTTACTAAGTGAACTCCAGAAGCTTTTGTCCATAGACCAACATATTTTCGAAATGTATGTGGGCTAAATATTTATGTAACAGCTGACTGAAAAGAAGCCATGATATGTCCAATTTTACATCAGATGAGAGATGTCAGTGGACTGATTACATGAGCACAAGCTTACTGAACTTTAACTACAAAGTATACCTATCTTTACCTATACATGTAAGTGCATCAGAGAGTTTTGGACTGAATACATGGGCACAAACTTACTGGACTTTAACTACAAAGTATACCTATCTTCACCTACACATGTAAGTGCAAAAGAGAGTTTGTATGTTTGTATGGGATCTCCTCCCAAATGCCTTAATCGATTTCAACCAAATTTGACACACAAACAAAAAAAATTATGAGTATTACCACTGTCGGGTTTATAACCTCCTAACTCTAATTGAAGCTGAAAGCAAAAGCTCCAGCACCTACATATAGGCTACCCTGCACGACAGGCTTCTTGTGTGGCAGCCACCTTCCTGATGTGCTTTGCAGGGCAGCCCATACATCAGGAATAAGAAAAGGTATTCCAGCCACCAATGTGTAGCGTGCCCCAGACGATGTGTTGGTGTTTCATTTGACTGATGAAGTCATTCACTTCTAAGGTAAAACATAACTAGCTCTTCACTCAGACGAAGTGTTAAGTTCTATCGACAATATCAAATTGATTCTGTAGTTCTAGATTTCCAGAAGTCTTTTGAGATCGTACCGGCTTATTATAAAATTGTGTGCTTAGAGAATATCGTCTCAGTTATGCGACTGGTTTCCTGATTCCCTATCGGAGAATTCACAGTTCACAGCAACTGACGGAAAGTCATCGAGTAAAAGAGAAGTGATTTCTGGCGTTCCCCAAGCTGGTGTTGTAGGCCCTCTGTTGCTCCTTGCCTAAAGAAACGATTTAGGACATATTTGAGATATTCTGAGCAGCTGTCTTAGGTTATTGGCAGACGATATTGTCGCTTATCGTCCAGTAGAGTCATCAGAAGAGCAAAATCAATTGAAAAACGATTTAGATAAGATATCTCTATGGTACGAAAATTGGCAGTCGACCCTAAATAATGGAAATTGTGAGGTCATCAATATGAGAGCTAAAAGGAATCCGTTGAACTTCAATTACACTAAACCTCAATCAAATGTAAAGGCCATAAAGTCAGCTAAATGATTAGGAATTACAATTACGAAAACGTGGAAAGAACACGTAGAAAATGTGGAGGAGGCGAACTAAATACTGACTTTTATTTTCAGAACACTTAGAAAATGCAACAGATCTAGTAAAGAGACTGTCTACTCTATGCTTGTCCGTCATCTTTTGGAGTACTGCTGTGTGGTGTGGGATCCTTACCAGATAGGATTGACAGAGTACAAAGAGTAAGTTCAAAGGAGGCCAGGGCGTCTTGTTTTACCGAGAAATAGGGGAGAGACGTCATGGACCTGATACAGGATTTCGGGTGGACATCACTAAAACAAATGCGTTTCTCAATTCGATATGTTCTTCTCAAGACATTTCAATCACCAATGTTTCGTTGACGCCGACGTACATAGGGAGAAACGATCATCATAACAAAATTAGGGTAATCAGAGCTCGCACTAAAAAATATAATTGTTCGTTTTCGCCTCGCTGTTCGAGAGTGGAAAAATAGAGAATTGTTGTGAAGATGGTTCGATGAACCCTCTGCCGGGCACTTAAGTGTGATTTACAGAGTATCCATGTAGATGTAGATGTAGACGTAGATATAGACCACACGGACTTGGCATGTAGTTATTCCTTGGAAGCGTCTTGATCGCGAAATACTTTATTTATGAGGTGTTTCGGGTAATCATCAACAGGTAATTGTGGCAAAACTTAAACAAAAGACAAGTTAGAGAAGCTTGTGTATAAACATTACAAGACCAATGTAACATCAGGAACCAAAGTACACATAAAGTACAAGTACTTACTATATGCTTAGGAAAGCGTATACAAATGGGCAATACAAGAATAATGTACATTCTCATGTGAAATTGCAGTTAGGTATGTTTGCAAAAGATATTATTTTGAGACATCGTATTCCAGACTGAAGAAAGTATACTCGAGGACGCTATTATTTCAACTTGGCATCAGATGCTGTTGATTTCAAAGATGGAAACATACCAGGGCATAGAGTTTATCATTTAGAAACCATGGTAAATGTCGCTTATCAGATTACATTTGCTTTTTAGAATATGCATGATATTGCCGAAGAAAAAAATAACATAGATTACATTATTAGTACAATTTGTCATGGGATGTACTCACACACAAAGAATTTACAGCGTACCAAGTACAATGTCCTAATATTCCATCGAGAGAGAGAGAGAGAGAGAGAGCAAAGTAAAGGTCATCATTGCAAAGGAAGTCATTATAATTTTTTTATTACCAGTACTATTTTCCAAACAAAGCAAGCAAACTTCAACCTATTGAGACCATGGATGGGTAATGTCAAAAAAACAAAAGCTTATCACAAAATAACGAATTTCCCAACCGTCTCAGGCTGGACTGGGCACAGAAAGTGATAGGGGGGGAGCGAGCTGTGGGGGGGGGGGGGAGGCTGAGATAGATGTTGAATTAGTTGTGGGGGAGGGGCAGAGGAAATAGAGTAGAAAAATAGGCAATGGGTAAAAGATAGCTGGGGGCCGGGTGGACATCCAGGCACTGGAGGTAAGGTTAGCATGAACGAGTGGGGGGGGAGACAGAAGGACAGGGGGAGGGATGTTACTTCAATCGTACATTTTCACAAAATTTTGTATAACTAACTTAGTAATATTTAAAATTACATTATAACTTTTTCAGTATATTATTCTCTTTTAAAGTAAACCATTAAGCTGAAACAGCATGAATATGTTTACAAATACACAGTGTCATTAGAGCCTATTACTGGGAGGGGGAGGGAGGACAGAACGGGAAGAGAAGGAAGAGGGAATGAAAAGTTCAATACGCAAATACATGACGTTATTCTAACACAATATGCAAATACGTAACATCATTCAAATACATATTATTTGAGGAGGCAGCATTATGTGCATAACCTCATATATTGTAAAAGAAATATACTTCTCTTTTTTTAAAAGAAAGATGAATATCAAGGTTGTTTTAACATGCAAGTAAAGTCATATGACAAACTGAGGCACAATGTTGGATGTAAAGGGAGAGAGTTCGTAACAATAGATGGAAAATCATCGAGTAAAATAGATGTAATATCCGGCATTCCCAAAGGAAGAGTTATGTGCCCTGTATTGTTTCTGATCTGTATTAACGATATAGGATACAATCTTAGTAGCCGTCTTAGAAAAAATCTGAGTTTTATCACATGCAGTATGTAGAATGCAATAAGTATTATTTTGCGAAGATTTCTATACATAGTACAGGGAGGAAGGCTATGATAGCAATGCCAGTGAGCTGATTCAGCATATGCAGAAAGAAGGACACAAATTGCACCAGGTGGATGGCGGTCATAAGGTATTACAGTGTGCTCCAGGTGGTCGACATTTTGATATTATCGAGGAATCTGAGATCAATAAGCAGACGGATTTGTAAACCCCATCGTATGTTGAATTAACAAGAGATGTTTAATAGAAATTAGTGATTTGAATTATTTAGGGATACACTGAAAGAGTTTAAAAAGTTCATGGACTTCAGATGAATTTAACCCTTTTGTTTCATATGTACTTGTCACTTTTAGCCTGTTTTCATTTCCTTCCCACCCCACTTCAACCCTTCCTTATGTTATGAATGATACGTTTATTATATAAAATTTAATGAAAATAAACCATTGGAATAACGTCTCTACCCCCTTTGCTTCTTTATTCCCCTCTGTCTCTTCATGCTACCCTCACCTTCAGCTTCTTGGTTCTCCACACCTTCCATCCATCTCCTATTGCCTCTTTTCCTATTCTCCTCCCTCTGTCTCTCCGCCACAATTAACGCAACACCCGTCTCATCTGCCACCCCAATACACCTTGACGCAGTTAGAAGAATTATTATTTTGTTGATTAGGTTTCATTTTCTGACGTAACCCATATGTGGTCTCAGTAGGGTGAAGTTTGTTTTCTCTGTCTGGAAAACAGTAATTAAAAATCGCAATGTTTTTCTTTATAATGATGGCCTTTGCTTTGCTCTCTCTCTTTCTCTCTCTCCCTCGATGGAGTGTTGTGACAATGTGCCCAGCGTGCTGTAAATTCTTTGTTTGTACCCCACGACAGCTGTTACTCACAACGTATTCTACATTCTGTTTTTCCATCGATGATATGGCGCTTATTGTAAAAAACGGATGCAATAGGGTAAGGGATATTTACATCTGAGGTCATCAGTCCCCTAGAACTTAGAACTACTTAAACCTAACCAACCTAAGGACAACACACACATCCATGCCCGAGGCAGGATTCGAACCTGCGACCGTTGCTGTCGCGCGGTTTCAGACTGAAGCGCCTAGAACCGCTCGGCCACACCGGCCGGCCCCGTGAGTACACTTGTGTGAAATTTCCTAAGGATATTTTAAGTACTTGTACTCTACGTACACTTTCGTTCCTGATGTAAGAGGGCCTTGTAATATTAATATGTAACCTTTTCCTACTTGTCTTCTGCATCCTTTGACTAGTATCAATCGACTACTGTAACTACAAAAACTATTTCTCATGCTGCTACTCTTCTTATGCCATAGACAGCTTATTCTGCCCTCGAGACTCCTTATCTGCGTGTATGCGCTCGTATATCGTCACTGTCGCCGTCTCCATCTCGCCAGTGTCTCGTCATTGTTCAACCGCCGCCGCCGCTGCCGCTGCCGCCTACGACTTCGTCGCCAACGCCATCTCAGAATCCACCGACGACGACTTCGTCACTCATCCATCAACTGCTAACTTCACCGCCACCATGCCTTCTCCAACTACTACCATTGCTTACAACAGCCCTTCCAAATCCCCTACTACCATCACCTGGGGCATTTCCACCTTTCATCAGGCCTATCCCCCTCTTTAGGCACGCCATATTTCGTAGGGCCCTCTTCACACCCAGCGCAAGGTTCAGCATCATCCAGTACAGTACAACACGAGAACTGGGTCCACCATACGTCGATCTGCCTGCGCCTCACCATCATCTCAGCGAGATGTTTCCACAACAGGTTCCTCAAATATGGTACCCTCTTCATCCAAACCCCCTTCCAAACAATTCCGTCACGTGTTACCTCCAGTTGTGCCCATCAATCGCTTTTTACCTACACCCATCCGAAAGACCGCCAAACGCTTCACCATTCATGCTGCCCCAGCCCCTGATCACAAGAAAATAAAACGCCTAAACAAACAGAAAGCTCAGACTTCATGGCGAACAGGCCATCCCATCTGCCTCTACATCTACAGAACTGCATACTTTCCTTCTCTCCCATCCTGACTCCAACTTCCTCAAATCCAACACCCTCCCCCTCTAAATCAGAAAATACATTTCTTCCTTACCCATCATTCAGATCGTCCCTAGGAGATATTCCATCCTCATCAAATCCCGTGATCCCAAACTCCATGCTAAACTCCACTAGAAGACCCTCATGTACTTTCGGTCCCCATGCACAACTCGCAACCTTCCTCACAACCACCTGTACCAAGAATCTGCCCACCCTCACTGCTGTGATCAAAGGGATCGATCGTGAGACCATGATGGAGGAGGTGGAGTCTGAGCTCAACACTTATCCTGACCTTGAAGATCAGGAGGTGCTCTTTATCTTTGACAATTCTTACCTAACATTCAAAGTCCGCATCTTCACCGACTCCCCATCCACAACTCACAACCTTCTCTCCCATTGGGTCCTGATATGCAAACGATGACACACTCTTGAACCATCCGCAGATGCCTAATGTATAATGACCACCTAACCACTAACTACAAAAACCATCCCACCTGCCCCACTGTAAATCTCACTATTTACTAAAGCAATGTCCTGACCTCGCTTCCCCTCCCTCATGTAATACCTGTAACCTGCCCCACTCAATCCGGTCTTCCAAGTGTAGGGTCTCACCTTCACCTTCCAAATCTGCACTGACCAGTCTCATGACACCTATTGTTAACCGCCTCCATCCCAACAAGGTCCTGCACCCACCTCCCACAGCTGAAAACATCATCAACTTTATGACCATAGTTCTTCAAAACATTCACCCTTTCCAGAGGCCACGCTCCCTACACCCTAAACTAAATTTCCCTTGCTACCCATTCTGCCTTCCACCTCAATACAGAAGCCACCTTCTCCAACAGTCAGGTCGGTTTTCTTTTCACCTGTCTTGATACCCTAGTTTAAACCCACCTGAGCCACCCGTCGCCACCACCTCTTCTCTCCCTAATACATGATGTGACAGCAGTATAATATCCTGCTCCACAGCATCTGCTCGTTTTCAGCCAAAAAACACCTATTTTTGACATCCTCTCCTAGCACCATATTGATGTCTTAATTCTGAATGAAACATTCTGCCAACCTCTTCATACCATCTGTACTTTACCATACATCCTCCACTTAACAAATAATAGTTTCCCCATGTGCCTGTGGTGGAGCTGCCATTGGCCACCACAAGAACCTCCCCATTCAGCCGCAAACACCTACAACACTCCTACCAAACACCTTATTCTCACTCTCTTCCACGAAACCATGACTGTTACCTGTGCAACTATCTGTATCCAACCACATCATCCCATTGCATACTTCTTCCTCACTCACACAGAGAGTACCTTTTCAACCTCCATTATTGCTGATGGACTTAACATCCATGGTCCCATGCTGAATTCCATGGGTGTCGTCAGTTTACTGACTCCTTCCATGGAGATATAGTCCCTCTACCACTGCATACCTGCCCTGAAAGCAATTCCTGATGTTATCCTCATCTCTCCTAACCTCCTTGAGTGCGAAGCTGTAGCAGTCGATCACATCGAAAGTGACCATCACGCTCTCCTATACACCATCCCCTACACTGTACAACCTCCCCATGCATCTACTTCTCCTGCTTCTCCCAAACACATCGAGGTCTACTCTCATACCAGCTTGGACGTCTACAGGGAATTAATTTTTACTCAACTCGGAAGCCATCCCTTATCCTTCCAGTGCTTTCTACTGAAAGAGATGAGTACTGAAAGAGATAAGTACGATATATTCTGTAGGCACGAACAGAACATTACGAACTGAAGGAGCTCCACTAACTCTGCAGGCTGCACTGATGCGGAAAAGCGTAAATTTTCGTCTGTGGTTGTTAAACTTGCCAACATCGTCTTCACAGAAGCCGAATAATGTTTTACATAAAGGACTCAGACATAGTATGCCCCTCGTACGAATAAGAAAGTGATTAAGAAATAACCACTGAAGTAATGTCAGTATGTATGACAAGGCGCCAAAATTTATACAAACAGAAATAGCGGTGGAAACCAATAAGGTTCTTAGGTCCCAAAGTACGAGGTCATGGAGTTTATAACAGTGTGAAGAATGCAATAAGCAGTATTTTGAGAAGACATTGAGGGGTTTCTATACATGTTATGGGGAAAATGGTTATGCTAACAATGCCACAGTGCTGGGCAACGTAAATGCAGAAAATTGCATAAGATAGATGAGTGTCTTAAGGTGTTACAGTGAGCACCCAGTAGTCGATTTTTTGATATTATGGAGGAATTTGAGCTCTACATACACAGGATTTGTGAACCTCATTGTATACCTAATTAGTTAGAGATGTTTAATTGTAAATGATATTTTCGTTTATTTGAGGGTACACTAAAGGATTTCAAGTAGTTCGCCGTCTTCGGCTGTGTTTAGTCCTTTTGCTTCACATACACTTGTCACTTTTTTCGTGTTTCGTTTGCCTTTCCCCACTCCCCTACCCCTCCTTATTTTATGAAGTTATTCAATGAAATTAATTGCACCTTTGGTCTATGGTTATTTAATATATTCTAAATTTGCTTGTGTAACTTGCAGTCCTGGCCCCTTAATTTATGGATTCTTCAATGGTTTTAAGTACACATGTGGTCAATGTATTTAAATTTGGTTGTGTAATCTGCAACCTTCCCCCCCCCCCTTCTGCTCTCTATTTCCTTTGTATTTTGTGTTGGTCAACTAGCTACACATTGGTCTCTCCTCAAATAATATGCACCTGGATTATGCTACGTGAGAGCAAATTTTGTACTCGACTTCCACAATCAATAATACACTCCAATGATATTCGTGTACTTGTAAGAAAAAAGTTCATGAGATTTCAGCTTAGTAATACATTTTAAGTTATATTCCTATCTAAAACACTTATTCATTTATTTTCTGTTATATGTGGATCATGCACACAATATTTTCTCTTCAAATATTGTATATTTGTATAATTTTATGTAGCTGCATATTGTATTCGAATAATGTCATGTATTTGTTCATTGCACTTCTCGTTCCCCTTCCTCCTCTTAGCCCTTCTGTGGCAGTCCTCATCACAGTAATAGACTCTAATCACACTGTTATATTTATAAACATATTAATAAGGTTTCAGTTTAATGGTCTACATTAAAAGAGAATAATGCACTGAATAGAAACATAGTCATTTCTGTTATGATACAATTTTTATGTCATTATGTTTATTACATAAAATTTAGTGAAAATGTGCCAGTGGACTAACATTGCGTCCCCCCGTTTCCTTCTTCGTCCCCCCCCCCCCCCCCCTGTACGTTCATGTTGACCTCACATGCTGTTTCTTGGTACTCCAACCCCTGCCATCCCTTTTCTACTGCTTATTTTCCTACTCTCCTCCCTCTGTCCTCCCCCCCCCCCCAATCAACTAATTCAACATCCATCTCAGCTTTCCTCACTGCTGCCGTTAGCATCCACCCAGACATGCTTGGAAAATTTATTATTTTATGATAAGATTTTCTTTTTGGATATGACCCACCTGTAGTTTAAATAGGTTGAAGTTTGCTTGATTTGTTTGGAAAATGGTAACTGAAAATTGTAATGTCTTCCTTTATAATGATGGCCTTTACATGACCCTCTTCTCTATGGAATATATGGACATTCAGCCAGGCGTTCTGTACGGTTTTTTTACACGTACCATGACAAGTTTTATTCAGAACAAATTCTATGTTTTATTTTTTCATTGATGATATAAAGCTTATTGTAAGAAGCGGGTTTAATGTGGTAATGGATATTTACGATGTTTTGTATATTATGAACGGTATGGCCTATAAGTTTCGATGTTTGAGATCAACGCTTTTGGTGCCAAGCTGAAATAATACGGTCCTCGAGTACACTGCCTTAATTCTCGTAAGTGACGTCTCAAAATAACATCTTTTGCAAATACGTGTAACGGCTATTGCACATGAGACTACATTTTTCTTGTATTCCTCGCTTGTATGAGATTTACTAAGGATATTCGAAGTACTTTCGCTCCTGATGTTACACTGGTATGGTATTATTTGTATATAAGCTTTTGTAATTTGTCTGTTGTGTAAATTTTGCCACAGTTGTCTGATGGCGAGTACTTGAAAAGTATCATAAAATACAAATTTAACGATCGAGACGTTTACAAGAAATTACTACATGGCAAGATTTGTTGGTGTGTTGGAGTCGCATCAGCCTGCTTTGTAGACCTGTTTCTCAAGCTAGCCTACACTTCAGGATGCCCTTCACAACAGCCATTTTGTTGGAATAGTATCGCCTGCGGCAGAGATCTGTTTTGCAGCAACAAATGTGCAGGTGCGCACAGCTAAGAGGGGAAGTTAACGTTGAATGCGTTGGATAGAGCGAGTGGGCAGGAGTATATGGACAAAGAGCTTGTGATAGGAGGAGATGGATGAAAGAGTGGGTACGACGAGGTGGGATGGGAGAGAGAGGGGGTAGGAGGACGAAATTGACAGAGAAGGAAGAGGACAGGGAGAGATGAAGGAGGAGGAGGATTAGACGACCAGCGAGGGGATGGTGGGAGATGGGTGAGAGTTGTCGAACAGAGGGCAGTGCAGAAGGGGATGGACAGAGAGAGTGAGAGGAGGAGAAGAGAGGGGGAGGAGATGGGCACAAGGTAGGGTCGAAGAAATGGCATAGCAGGTGGGGGAGATATGGTGGAGAGGACATGGGCAGACTGGGGGTGAGGAGGAGTTGGGTAGAGGGGTGGGCGAGGTGCAGATGTACAGAGGGGGGAGAACGGTATAGACAGAAAGAGGAGATGGTCAGAGAGAAGGGTAGGAGGAATTAGGCAAAGGGGAATGGAGGAGATGGACCAAGAGAGTGGGAGAGGAGTTATGTGCATTACATGTGTCAAACACATATGCAGATGAAGCTGACGGTGGAAAAGGCGTGTATATATACATAAAAATAGAATGAATGTATGTATGTATGGTATGTACAGGGTGATACAAGAAGAGCACAGGTTTTGATATATCAAAGTAAGAAGTTTATTTTTACAAAAAACACGAACAAAATATGCAAACCTCTTCATCTAGCCTTCCTATTTCGTGTATGATAAACGTGAGCCATGTGACTACTACTACTGCACTGACATGCAAGAATTCTGTCCATGAAATTTACCATTATTGTACCACAAGTTTGCAAATCTATTTTGCTGACAACTCGTCGAATTTCCTCCTTCAAGTTATAGATGTATAGGGATTTATTGGCATACACCATGATCTCAAAGAAAAAAGTCACACAGAGTTGAGTCACATAACCTTGGTGGCCACTGATGATCAGCATTGCGCAAAATAAGGCGATTTGAGAACTGCTCGTGGAGCAACTGAATGGATTTGTGGGAAGTGTAGCAAGAGGCACCATCCTGTTGAAATCACTACTCTTCTATGTCCATTCCATCCAAATGAGGCCACAAAATCTCCCTTGTCGTTGTACGATATCAGTGTCCATGGGCTGTCTTAGCTTGTCCTGCCCCGTCTTTAAATAAATAAATAAAATAAGGACCGATGACGCTGCCCGACCAAACCCGCACCAAGCTGTCACTCGTTGTGGATGCACCTCCATTTCTTGGATCATGCAAGGATTTTAAGACCCGCAGATACAGCTGTCCTGCTTATTCACAAAACCATGTAAGTGGAAGTGTGCTTCATCACTGAAGACGATTTTGTTTGTGAAGCGTCGTCCTCCTGTCGTCCTCTCAGCATCCAGATAACAAACTTGTCTATTCTGGTGATCCGTAACTTTCAGATTTTGCGTCAACTGAATTTTGTAAGGGTGGAGAAATCTCTTTATTGAAGAACAGCTTAAGCCCAGTTATTGGGAACGGTGACGATTGATTTGATTGGGCTAACAGGCACACTATCACAAAACACCGCAACTTTCTGCTCACTTCGGCCAGAACGACGACGCCAAAGACTTTCAAGGTTTATTACTGAACCCATGTCAAAGAACTTTTTCATATGTCTGCAAACTGTTGATTCATTTCGTGCCTCATTACGTCCTAGTATTGCGCGAAGTCGCTTGACAGTTGATACATAACTTTCTCCGTTCTGATAAAACTTTTTCACGACGTATACATTGCGCGTAAGCTAACTGCTGCACCGAGTGCGAGAAATTCAAACTGAGTCAACAATTTGAATTTTCCTGGAAATAGAAACGAATCAAAACAATGTCACCAACCGAAAAACAAAATTTAACCAGCCATTTTAAAACTGGTGCTCTTTTTGGACTACCCTGTGTGTATGTACACATATGTATATGTCCAGAATATCCTGTTACACCAGAGGAGGAGGATAAGGTGGACAGAGAAGGGTATCATCAGTGTGAGGGCTAGGGCCTCCTGGCTCCCATGGGAGTGTAGATATGGGCAAAAAATGGTAGCAGTCTTGCATGGCAGGCGTGTTGTGCAGGCAGAACCATTGTGCCTGTCAGGGGCTATATGATTGGATAGACAGGACTGAAGGAGAAGGCACATGGTAGTGAGAGAAGGGAGGACGAGATGGACAGAGAGGGGAGAGGAAATGGTGAACAGAGAACGTGGTGGGCAGATATGGGGATGATAAGATGGAGTGGGAGGGCGAAATAGGCAGAGAGAGAGAGGGGAGGAGGCATGTTGTGCTAGTAGTATTGACCTACCTTGTAGCTGCTATACATGTGGACGGGCGTGGGGAAGCAGAAGGGGGACGAGAATGAATATGAGAGACTGGGGTAAATTAGGTGGGTAGAGATAGGGGTAGGACAAGATGGACATAAATTGGGGATAAGGAAGTGAGCAGAGAGGGGGGAGGATGAAATAGACAGAGAGGTGGCAGAAGGGAGGACAGAGAGAGGAGGAGAGGAGATGTACACAGAGAGAGAGCAGGAGATGGTAAGAGGGAGGAGGAGGACGAGATAGAAGAGGAGGAGGAGGAGGATGAGGCACAGTTGAGGTAGGAAGTAGGTGGAAGATGTAGAGGTTTAGTAGACATCGTGGAAAATAAAGAGGGAGTGTGGGAGATGGACAGAGGGGAGGGAGGATATATGGTCAGACAGATGGGGCAGGGAAGGTGGACAAAAAGAAAGGGACAGAGGAGACAAAAATACTGAGGAGGAGGAGAAGGACAAATAAGAGTGTGGAGAGTGAGGTGGACAGATGGAAGGGTGGAAGAGGAGATGGACAGAGAGGGATGAGGAAGAGATGGTCATAGAGAGAGAGAGAGGTAGAGTAGTTAGACACAGAGATGACACAAAGGAGGACATACGCAGAAAGTCAGTAGAGAGGGGAATGGGTAGAGGGTCGTTGCTGGTTACACATACCGTGGCGACAGTACGCCCTGATAGTCGGTAAACCATAAGGAATGTCCAGACAGTTGTGGACGCTTAGGACAGCTTCAACATAGAAGAGCTATCGACAGCAAAATTAAAACGATAACCGTCAACATAGCGCCAGAAACAATCAGCCTCGCTTGATGTGACGTAGGCACGTGAGACAGCTGCCCTTTGCACACTGCACATCTTCCGCCGCCGCGACAGTAGGATTACGTTCAGATTTCTTTTTCGAGTCATCAGTCTTCTGACTGGTTTGATGCGGACCACCTCGAATTATTCTCCTGTGCCAATCTTTCCTCTTAGAGCAACACTTGGGACATACATTCTAAATTATTTACTGGATGTACTATAGACTTTGCCTTCCTTTACAATTTTTATCCTCTACAGCTCCCTCAAGTAACATAGAAATTCTCTTAAAGGATGCCCTATCATCCTGTAACTTCCTCTTGTTAGTATTTTCCATATATTCCTTTTTTCGGCGATTCTGCGGAGAACCTCCTCATTCCTTACCTTATCTGCCCACTTAATTTTCAATACCTCCTGTAGCATCACATCTCAAATGCTTCGATCCTTTTCTGATCATGTTTTCAACAGTCCATGTCTCACTCCATACAATGTTGCGCTCAAAAAGTATATTCTCATATATTTCTTCCTCAAACTAAGGCCTACGTTTGATGCTAGTAGACATTTCTTGGCCAGGAACACCCTGCAGTGTTCTCCACGCCCCACAGACGGGTCTGCTCCATGTAAGTGACTCCTATTGTCATCAAGGAATGTAGATCTGATAATGATCTAAGATCAAAACTGCTCATCTAAAAATAAAAATTATAACTTAAATGCGACCAAGACTGTGTTTACTAAATAAGTTACAATAGTAATAGATCTCTGACCTGGTCAATGTTACGAAAACGAAATTTTCTACTCACTGCACTGTTAACTCCATTCAACAGATCCTGCAATTCTTCTTCACTTTCACTGAGGATAGAAGTGTCTTAAGGGAATCTTATCATTGATATTCTTTCACCTTGAAATCTAACTCCCCTCTTGAACATTTATTTATATACGTCACTGCTTCATCGATGTGTGGACCAAAACGTTGCTACCATTATCAAACACAACGTCAGAACTGCCTCTTTAGTGCATTTATCTTTCCTAAAGACGAACTGATCGTCATATAACAGATCGTCAGTTTTTTTCCTATTCTTCTGTACATTATAGTTGTCAGCAACTTGGATGTAAGAGGTGTAAAGATAATGCGCTAATACCAGCACTTATCGGGTCTTTCTTTCCTCGAAATTTTGTGGATGATGTTTACCGAAAGTCTGAAGGATATCGCCAGTCCCATACTGAGCCGTGCGCGGCTCGTATTCATGCTGTTTATTGCTTGGCATCTTGTCATTGCGGTTATGGCATCTCGTTTGTTATTCGATTTACTGGCGTCACTAAGTTGCTGGCTTGCCTGCCTGTGAGTGGCAGCAGCAGCGCTTATCGATACAGGTACTGTGGTACTATCTTTTGGAGCGACTGCTAGTATTTCCGGGTCGCGTTGTGTGGAGTGGCTAGCAGCGAACGGACATCAGGTCGGTTGGCGGCGCAGCAGCGGGCAGGTCCATGCAGCACAAGGGCAAGTCGGGACTGCTGGCGTCTGCT
The DNA here is from genome assembly GCF_021461385.2 of Schistocerca piceifrons. Lineage (NCBI taxonomy): Eukaryota > Metazoa > Arthropoda > Insecta > Orthoptera > Acrididae > Schistocerca > Schistocerca piceifrons. The sequence goes on along the minus strand of NC_060143.1, from coordinate 451,090,773 downwards.
GCCACTGCCGGATAGAGGAGGGGTAGCCGCAAGAGCGACGACTTCGTTGCACACCGTTCCTGGGCGTTGAAATTGAGTCAAGAGTTAACTGCTAATGCAACCTCGACTATTCTGAGCTCTCGCCTTTGTCGGCGGGTTGTTGCTTTCAGGGCCGCTGAACTGGCGGCAACGAGTGAAGCGTTTCGAGGCGGTGAAATATTGCAGCGATCTTTCTCTATTTGTTACTCGTCATTGAATCTTATTAGTGAAGTGCTACCAGCGGTATTTTCTGCCTTGTGGCCGCTAACGCCCCAGTTACCTGCCCTGGAGGTTAGCGTACTTTTCAGGCAGTGTATCTTTCCTCGTCATGTTGATGCTGTCCTACATGGTGTGTGGTTCGACAGCCTCTTGTGTTGAACTGTGCATAAATTTTTTGGGAGGTCTACCTTAGTTCTAGTGTTTCCTTCGGCCTTGGGTGTTTTCTGATGACGTAGTGCTGTCTGTCTCTTCGCCGTTGCCTAAAAATATGACATCGTTGTACCGGTGATCGGACGTTAGGCGGATTGGTTAGTCGGTCGGACGGCGCTTGAGCCGCCCCTAGTTTGAGTTGCCATCCTGTAACGTGAGTACAACTCTTGGCTGCCTGTGTCACCTTACCTTATGTTTGAGTTACCTTCCCAGCGTGACTCTTCGAACACTTGCTGAGAACCGCTTGTCCTGATTCCTTAGATTGTGATATTTGTTTTAAGGATATTTGTAATTTTCTCATTATTGTTGGTGTGGCCTTCAGCCGAGCAGTATTTTCACTTCTTTGGTGATAAGGCCTTCAGCCGTGTTACAGTAAGTTTTTTATCAATCAAACTTGTTTTAAAAGCAAGGTATTTATTTTAAAAGTGCTATTTGGAATTGTTTTCCTGACTTCTAATTCAGGCCTTCAGCCGTTTGTCATTTAAAATTGTCAGTTTCCTTCAGCCGAGTAATAATTTCACTTATTTTATAATAAGGCCTTCAGCCGTGTTACAGTTTGTTTTAAAACGAAGTATTTATCTTAATATGTGCTCTTAGGAATTTTTCTTCTGACTCCTAATTCAGGCCTTCAGCCGTTTGTTGTTTGAGGTTATTGTTGGTGGCTTTCGCCCCTAAAATTGTGGAAATTTTTTCTGTGATAAGGCCTTGAGTCGTCATACAGTCAATTGTGTTTTTTTTAAGAGACTGTTTTAAAATTTTATTTTCTTTAAATAAAGTTTACGTATTTGTTGTGCAACCGAGAGTAACTGATTATGGCCCCATACACAATCGTAAACTTATCCTGTCCCATCCTGAGAAACTAGCTCTCACATACATTCTACACCCCAATAGTAATAGTCATTTTGTTGCCGCTTACCATCAGTGATTTTAGAAATGTTGGATGTTATGCATCCCTTCTCCGTTATTTGATCCTTAGTCGTCTCTGTTGAATTCTGACTCTAACATTGAATCCCAACCTCTTCTCTGTTGATAAGTCATTCCCCTCATAGAGCCCTTCAGTGTACTCTTTCCACCTTTCTGCTCTCTCCTCGGCTTTTATAAGTGGTATTACCGTTGAACCTAAATCTTAACGCCCTCACTATGTTTGTTTTGACTTTTTTGTATGCTGAGTCAATCCTATTGACAAGCATTCCTTTTTTGACCTTTACATTTTACATGCAGCCATTTCGCCTTAGCTTCTCTCCACTTAATACGTATTTCGTTCATAAGCGACCTGTATTTCTGTATTCCCGAATTTACCAGCATATTTTTGAACGTCCTTATTTCGTTGCTCAACTGAAATATTTAAATAATAACGAACGGATAACTTTCTCTTATTTGTTCCAACATAGCACTCCTGTACCAATACAAATGTCATTCACTCCTCACAGCTGTTCATGTCGTGAACATCACTGTTCTGTTGGACACAAGTGACAACATAAACAATCCATTGGCCATAAACATAGCTCCAGCAACACTGTGGCTTTGGCACTGACACGTGCACAAATTCGTGTCACTTAACTGGAGGAGGCAGTCTCCCGTAGAACGGCACCGCACCCAGTCCAACTCTCTGGTTTGATACCACGCAAAAGCGACTGTAGAAGTACGTACAAGGCAATAACATGCGGCTGCCTACCGCATATTTTTGACGCATGTCACTTCTTGCATCATTACGCAGTCCTTCGTTGTCACAACGCTTTTGAGGTAACGTACGGCAATAAGCCACGGGCGACTCTGATCAACGAAACTTAAACTAAATCGCCGACAAGAAAGTTCCCACGTGAACACAAGACTTTAAATGCTGCGCACCAAAGCTGCTACTTGTAGAATCTAGAGACGGGCCAACACCGTGACTCCCGCTTAGGGTACAAGAGACAGCAGGTTGCCGCATCCAGGGCTGCAGAGACGGATGAAAAGCGTACCACCCGATTACAGTATGACAGCCAGCGAACAGCTGCATCAAGAACCTCAGATGCGTATCAGCAGCTTAAAGGGTAAGAGAGACTGCACTAGTGCTTCCATAGCTTCACAGACATACGGAAAGCGAGAGGCAAGATTGAAAGATATAAGACAGAGAGCATCAGCATCTAGAGCCTCGGAGACATTACAGCAGGGTGAGGCTCGATTACGAGCTATGAGAGACACAGGTGATCACGCTTATCGTCAGAAGGCTTTCATTACGATCGAAGTAAAGACAATTCACAGCATGCTGCTGACCATTGGAGAAAAGGTGACGATGTGTTGTTACTGTCGGACCAAACGTTTACGTCAGAGCCGCACGGCATTTGTTGCAAGGACGGTAAAGTAAAACTCAGCTCAAATAACAAGAACTTCTCAGACTGAGGGAGTAAGAGGTGGATAGTCAGAGTGGGCAGGAACAGATATGCGCAAAAGGTGTCGTACCAGTACGCACGCGAAGCCGCGGGGAAAGTCTAGTGCTGAAGTATGGATTAGACTGCTACTAATTATGGAAACGTTTGTAATAGAAGGCCAGCACCTATTTAGAAGAGGCATATTTTGTGTAACTGTATTTTCGCAGTTATTCTGGTGACATAAACCCGGTGAGAATTTGATTTACCAAAGTACTATTTACAAAAAAACGTTTCGGAAAGGCTAGTTTCTCTTTCAATTTGTGGCCAGAAAATGGAAAGACAGAATACCTTTCCGGAAACGCCAGACTCACAGCGCGATGTTATGCGGCAAGAAACCTGTAAAGATTTAATTGAACTGACACGCCGCGAAAATTGTCTTGGGCTTAACAGGCTACTTATTTTTGAGCTACTAAAGGGCTTTTGATAGAATTAAAAGACAATTATTCTGGGTTATTCGAACAAGGATAGGCATACCACTTCACGTTATTAATGAAATATAATCACTGCATAACAATAAGAACGGATATAACCGTTAAACACACCGCCATCACAGCTCAAGAAGTGAGGCCATTACTTGTATACACATATCAAACAGTGTACCTGGCAGAGGGTACTACAGCAGTATTTAATAAACTTAGACAACATTTTCAGTAAGAGAACAGCTATCTGGTGCTATATTTGGTTAAAGTAAGTCCAGATAGCAATGATATTTATTTATTTTGTCCGGTTTCAACTTAAGTCTTCTTTGGAAGCGAGGCATGCATAGGTAGGAATAGCAGATAGCCCGTAGAGGAACAGGTCAAATAACGTGCAGCTTCGGCGCCGAATACAGATTAAATGGTTCAAATGGCTCTGAACACTATGGGACTTAACATCTATGGTCATAAATCCCCTAGAACATAGAACTACTTGAACCTAACTAACCTAAGGACATCACATAACACCCAGTCATCACGAGGCAGAGAAAATCCCTGACCCCGCCGGGAATCGAACCCGGGAACCCGAGCTCGGGAAGCGAGAACGCTACCGCACTACCACGAGCTGCGGACGAATACAGATTGCGTCAGCATCACCCAAAAGCAAATGATTCACAAAAAGTGAAGCGACGGTGTTATATGAAGTTTTACAGACTAACGTCTCGTAGGCCAAGTACGAATATATAAGTAGTTAAACCATAACAAAACATCAGACAAGTAGTCTTTTATGTTAAAAATAGGCGAGTGTGCAGAATGGGGGAGAAAGCAGTGTCACCTAGTGACAATTGCACGAATGACAAAAATATCGTTCATGTCAGTATTTTGCAAATGAACTAGAGAAAATTAATTATATGCACTTGCAGACATCACGTGAAAATATAATTAATAACTAGGTCAAGTTAAAAGACATTCCATTAAAATATATACATGTAGTCGTCTATTTGCTACACAATGTACTCTTGTGTGTATTCGAAAATGACGCCATTGTCAAGGCAACGCAGTGGCGAAGACGGGAGCATTGATATCACGGAAGTGTGTAGTCAAAGGGACATCATTGTCACGGTAACATAGAACCAATAAGGCAGTTCAGAAACCAAAGAAGTACACTTGTGGCACAGACTAGTCGTGGTAACGATACAGTTCGATATCTTCAACGAGGATTCTACGGACGACTCCTAATACATCTGTACAGTTGCTGGAAAACTGAAAATCATCCTTACCACGCCAAGGCGCGTGGCTGAAAAACTGGCGTAATATTACGCAGCAAATATTATGACAAACTAGATACTAAAACGGAAACAGAAATATTACAAAATGCTGTAAAACTGTCACATTGTACGTTCTAGTAGTACGAGACGAGATCTTGTTGTCGGGGTGTCATAGTAGCAATAAATGGCTGCTAGGAAAACAGGAAAACCAAAACTGCATTAGTAATGCCGATTTGGCCATGTAAGATGGTAACGGCAGATGGTTGATATCCTCAATGAACACTGAGCTCATGGCATGGGCTGCTAGGAACCGAGATACGTATATGACGACGTATCGTTAGTAATCTATCTGATAACAAAAGTAGAACAAGAAATACAAAGGGCAAACTGACCTTAATAGCATTAAGATACACTAATGTGTTTTAGTAAAGTACAGGAATGGAAAGATAAAACGTTAAAACGATACATATATGCACCAGTGCATATTAATCTAGATGGTCCCAAAGTAAATGATAAATAGTGTAGGTGAGACAGAAGCCTTTTTCATAACGTAAAGTAGCAGTAAAATACATATAAAATGCGAATAATAATAACAATATTATTATTTGATTTGCATAAAACAGAGATAATATGGAAGACAAAGCAAGAGTCATAGATCAAAAGATGAGAAAGAGGATCCTTGGATTCAAATGTTGTTCTTAAACAGGTCGAAATATGCTTTACCTCGGAATTCCATATGTTCATGAAGAAGAAGTGATGGGTCATGTTTCTGTGAACAAAAATCTCAAGTTCTTTCGAGGTATCTAACAGAAGCCCTTTTTGGACAGTATGTAGGATTTGCATATCATATTGTATATCACATTCCGTATGTTATTGCCTTGTTAAATTTTGTCCAAACACCTAAGTTTTCATACAAGATTTAAAGAACATATTGTCGTTACATCGCCTAAAAAATCAGGAAAAAGTGATATGAATGGTGTTTTTCTCATTCACATCCATGTCACTAGATGACACTTTTTCGCCGCTCATTCTGTAAGTTCACCTGTTTTTAATATAAAATCTATACACGACTGAGCTGTGAACAAATTCTATCTGTATTTATTTATTTATTTATTTATTTATTTATTGTTCCGTGGGACCACATTTAGGAGAAGTCTCCATGGTCATGGAACGAGTCAATACATGAAATTATAACACGATTGTAGAAACACATAAAATGAAACAAGTCGTTAGTTTAAATAAAGAAAATCAAGAATGTAACACTGGAATTTGCTTAATTTTTTATCTCTTCCAGGAGCTCCTCGACAGAATAGAAGGAGTGAGCCATGAGGAAACTCTTCAGTTTAGACTTAAAAGTGTTTGGGCTACTGCTAAGATTTTTGAGTTCTTGTGGTAGCTTATTGAAAATGGATGCAGCAGAATACTGCACTCCTTTCTGCACAAGAGTCAAGGAAGTGCATTCCACATGCAGATTTGATTTCTGCCTAGTATTAACTGAGTGAAAGCTGCTAACTCTTGGGAATAAGCTAATATTGCTAACAACAAACGACATTAAAGAAAATACATACTGTGAGGGCAATGTCAAAATTCCCAGACTATTGAATAGGGGTCGACAAGAGGTTTTCGAACTTACACCATACATAGCTCGAACAGCCCGTTTTTGAGCCAAAAATACCCTTTTTGAATCAGAAGAATTACCCCAAAAAATAATACCATATGACATAAGCGTATGAAAATATGCGAAGTATACTACTTTTCGTGTTGAAATGTCACTTATTTCAGATACTGTTCTAATGGTAAATAAAGCGGCATTTAGTTTCTGAACAAGATCCTGAACATGGGCTTTCCACAACAGCTTACTATCTATCCGTACGCCTAGGAACTTGAACTGTTCCGTCTCGCTTATAACATGCCCATTCTGTCTGATTAAAATGTCAGTTCTTGTTGAATTGTGGGTTAGAAACTGTAAAAACTGAGTCTTACTGTGATTTAGCATCAAATTATTTTCCACAAGCCACGAACTTACTTCATGAACTACATTATTTGATAATGTTTCAATATTACACACAAGATCCTTCACTACCAAGGTGGTGTCATCAGCAAACAGAAATATTTTTGAATCACCTGTAATACTAGAAGGCATATCATTTACATAAATAAGGAACAGCAGTGGCCCCAGCACCGACCCTTGGGGAACGCCCCATTTAACAGTGCCCCATTGGGACTGAACATCATTACCACTCTCAATATTGCGGAGGATTACCTTCTGCTTTCTGTTCTTAAAGTAGGAGGCGAACCAATTGTAAGCTACTCCCCTTACTCCATAATGTTCCAACTTCTGCAGTAATATTTTGTGGTCAACACAGTCAAAAGCCTTCGTTAAATCAAAGAAAACACCTAACGTTCTCAACCTTTTATTTAATCCGTCCAAAACCTCACAGAGAAAAGAGAATATAGCATTTTCAGTTGTTAAGCCATTTCTAAAACCAAACTGTACATTTGACAGCAAATTATGTGAATTTAAATGCTGCAGTAACCTTGTATATACAAGCCTCTCGATAACTTTAGCAAACACCGATGGCATAGAAATAGGTCTATAATTGTCAACATTATCCCTGTCTCCCTTTTTATAAAGTGGCTTCACTACCGAGTACTTTAATCGGTCAGGAAACCGACCACTGCTAAAGGAAAAGTTACAGATATGGCTAAGTACTGAGCTAATATACGTGGAACAATACTTCAGTATTCTGCTAGATACCCCGTCATATCCATGAGAGTTCTTGGTCTTTAGTGATTTAATTATTAACTCAATCTCCCTCTTGTCAGTATCATGGAGGAGCATTTCAGGTAACAGTCTCGGAACACTTTTTTCTAAGAGCGCTATATGATTCCCTGTTGGGACTAGGTTTCTATTTAGTTCACCTGCTATATTCAGAAAGTGATTATTAAGTACTGTACATATATGCGACTTATCAGCAACACGGACATCCCCACTACGCACTGATTCTATATCCTCGACCTGTCTCTGCAGACCAGCCACTTCCTTTACGACTGACCATATGGTTTTAATTTTATCCTGAGACTTAGCTATTCTATCTGCATACCACATACTTTTTGCCTTCCTAATAACTTTTTTAAGCACCTTACAATACTGTTTGTAATGGGCTGCTGCATTTAGATTTTGACTGTTTCTAACGTTTTGATATAATTGCCACTTTGTTCTACAAGATATTCTTATCCCTTTAGTCAGCCACCCAGGCTGCCTGTTTGTGCTAGTACCCTGTTTTAAACGTTCTAACGGAAAGCAACTTTCAAAGAGCACGAGAAAAGTCTTGAGGAAAGCATTATATTTATCGTCTACTGTATCAGCACTATAAACATCTTGCCAATCTTGTTCCTTGATAAGGTTTACAAAAGTCTGTACAGCAACTGGATCAGCTTTCCTAAAAAGTTGGTAACTATATTTAACATGTGTTGAAGCACAAAAATCTTTTAGACTTAAAATTTGTGCATCATGATCTGAAAGGCCATTCACCTTTTTGCTAACAGAATGCCCTTCTAATAATGACGAATGAACAAAAATATTGTCTATGGTTGTTCTACTGTTCCCTTGCACTCTCGTTGGAAAGAATACGGTTTGCATAAGATTATATGAATTAAGGAGGTCTACCAGCATCCTTTTCCTTGCACAATCACTTATACAATTAATATTGAAGTCACCACATATAACTAACTTTTTGTATTTCCTATAAAGTGAACCAAGAACCTCCTCTAGCTTTAGCAAAAATGTTGTGAAATCGGAGTCTGGGGATCTATAAATAACAACAGTAAGAAGTTTAGCTCCACTAAATTTAACCACACCTGCACAACATTCAAACACCTTTTCAGTGCAGTACTTTGAAACATCAATTGACTCAAATGGGATACCGTTTCTCACATACATGGCTACTCCCCCACACCGCAAAGAGCTCCTAGAAAAGCTGCCAGCCAACCTGTATCCTGGTAAAGGAAGCCTCTGAATTATCTCCTTATTTAAGAAGTGTTCAGATATACCAATAATTTCAGAGTCAACATCTATAAGCAGTTCACTAACTTTATCTCGAATACCTTGTATATTTTGATGAAATATACTAATTCCCTCATTAATCGGATACCCAAGCTTTGTAGAAAGTGGTTTCTTTGTTAGAGAGACTTCCCTTAAGCAGGAATACCTATCAGCTGACTTCAATCTAAAAAAGGTACAGCTCTAACACCCACAACTACCGGAATTTTCCCATGAGTGATCCCACCACCCCCACCTATGCTGTCACCTATAAGTTTTGCCAACCTCCCCTTCCCATACCTGTTGAGGTGCAGGCCATGTCTAGTGAAACCCGTCCTACTGATAGACTCCACCGACACCACTGAAATGTGACTCATGCCTTCTGTCATCAGCGCACCCCCAAGTCTCATGTTATTACGCCTGACGGCTATATTAAGATGAGGCCGATCGTGACGCTGAAACAGTTCCACGAAATGCACATTCGTGTTGCCAGTCTGAGTGGCTATCTTTTCCAGGTCACCATCTATGTCATACTTCCCATCCCTATCAATACTATTACCAGCCCCACCCACAATCACTACCTGATCCTCTTTAGTAAAATCCCTACATAACCCCCCTATGTTAAAAGTCACCTGAGCCAATCCTGCATTAGGCTTCACAATGCTGGTGACCTGGTACTCACTCCCCAAAACTTCCTGCAACTGCTGGCCTACACCTCTACCATGAGAACTACCTAACAGCAGAACCTTCTTCTTTCTCTTAGACTTTGCAACTGTCCTAGCCACCGTAACTGCTGAGGTCTGCTGCATACTTCCTACATCTACAGCTACTAGAGATTCCTCTCCACTAGACTCTGACAGTTGGTCATATCTATTACAAACACCAATAGTAAAACTATCTGAAAATCTCCTTCTCCTAGCAGATCTCTTGCCAACAGCCAGCTCCCATTCCCCAACCCCCTTCTCCCTCCTCATCCTATCTAGCTCCTCCTGTGCGTTTTTCAACTGCACCTGAAGGGCACAGATCTTACGCTCCTGCTCCTCTATCAACTTACTCTTGCTACATAACCTGCAGTTCCAGGAGAGGATCTCACCAGAATGCCCACTGGCTTCCCCACTGCATTCCCCCCAGTGAAAATACTTCGAACAAGTCTCACACCGCAATCCACTACTCACAAACCTACGGCAAAGCCCACACTTCTCACTCATGGTAAAATTTTACAATTATTGAAACAAGAAAACAACTTTATCTAAGTTCCGCTACTACAATAAGAAGATGTTAAAAACTGACTACAATTATCACAAACTTGCTCTACAAGGGAAGTAACTACTATTATTGAAAGTATTAATCAACAACAAATGAGAATATAACAAAATACTAACACAGAAAGAAAATCAAACGTCTAATGACAGTAACGAAACTGAAAGCAGTTCGCAAAAATTTCTTCTGAAGTTATTTCACCGGAAAACACCAAGAACACCGGTTGAAGACCACTTAAGTTCCTAAATAAAATACTATACACAAACAATTAATTAGTACTTAGCTTTCGATGCGCCGCTACAGCTGCAACTGGTCAGCGCGGAATGTAAACACGGGTAAGAGGTTAAGTTGCTCGATACGAAACACTCACAAATATCAGGCCACAACACACGAAATGCAGAGGTGAATGAAGAAACCACTAATAAGTCACTTACATAGTAAATATTATCACAAAAACAGTTAAAATATATATCTGAAAACTAAAAATAGATGAAAACTTAGAGAGCGATCTCACACGCAGTCACGCGCTTATGACGTACATTACGTTGATGAGTTTAATGACATAGCATGTAGCTCTTTAGTTTTCTTTTTTCTGCTACGAAACCATCATTTTTAACTGCATCAAGTGAAGAATATGACGTACTGTACATATCATCTCGCATGTACTCTCTCTCTCTCTCTCTTTCTCTCTCTCTCTCTCTGTCTGTCTGTCTCTCTCTCTCTCTCTCTCTCTCTCTCTCTCTCTCTCTCTCTCTCACGCACACACTCGTATAACACTGTCCAGTCACATTAATGTGACCACGTGTCGAAAGCCTCAATAACCTTCTTTAGCAGTGCGAACCACTGCAATACATGCTGGAAGAGTGTCAGTGAGGTCGTTGAGGGTACCGACAAGGATGTGGAACTAGTCGACTCCAGTGCCGCGGCCAGAGGCGGTATGCTTCTCGGCTGAGAATCCAAAGCGGGAAGAGGCTGATGGAGGTGTTCCCACAGATTCTCGATTGGGTTTTAATCTGGGAAGTTTGGTGGCCAGGGGAGTACGGTAAACGGTTCCTGGCGCTCTTCGAACTGCCATGGTGCTGAGGAAAGACACACTGTATATAAAGGTGGATGTGATTCCCCAGGATAGACGCATACTTGTGTTGAGCCACTGTGCCTTCCAGAATGACAAAATCACCCACGGAATGCGACGAACACGTTCCCCAGACCATAACGCTTCCTCCTCCGGCCTGGAACCCTTACAGCCATTTTTACAGGGTGTTTGCTTTCAGGCATATCACGCCGTACATGTCAACAGTCATCTGTCCGATGGAGCACAAAACGTAATTCATCTGAGAAGGCCGCCTGTCGCCACTCAGTGGATGACTAGTTGCGAGCTGCGCGGGATTAGCCGAGCGGTCTCAGGCGCTGCAGTCATGGACTGTGCGGCTGGTCCCAGCGGAGGTTCGAGTCCTCCCTCGGGAATGGCTGTGTGTGTTTGTCCTTAGGATAATTGAGATTAAGTAGTGTGTAAGCTTAGGGACTGATGACCTTAGCAGTTAAGTCCCATAAGATTTCACACAGATTTGATTTGAACCAGTTGCGATACTGGCTTGTAAATTCCAGCCTTCGTCGCCAGTCAACAGCAAACAGCATGAGTGCATGAACCAGGCGCCTGCTGCAAAGGCCCATCTACAGCAACATTCGCTGAACGGTCGTTGAGGCTGCACTATTGGTGGCACATTCGTTCGTTCGAGTGGTCAGTTGCTCAACAGCTGCACTTCTGTTCGCCCGTACACATCTAACACACGTCGTTCACTCCTGTTATCTGTGGGCCTTAGTGCACCACAGTTGCCTTAACGCAGGGTTTGGATGCCGACATTTTGGCACGGCGGCGTGTGGCCAGTTTACAAAACTATACAGGGTGGTCCATTGATAGTGACCGGGGAAATATATCACGAAATAAGCATCATACGAAACAACTACAAAGAACGAAACTCGTCTAGCTTGAAGGGGGAAACCAGATGGCGCTATGGTTGGCCCGCTAGATGGTGCTGCCATAGGTGAAACGGTTAGCAACAACGTTTTTTTTTAATAGGAACCCACATCTTTTATTACATATTCGTGTAGTACGTAAAGAAATATGAATGTTTTAGTTGGACCACTGTTTTCGCTTTGTGATAGATGCCGCTGTAACAGTCACAAGCATATAAGTACGTGGTATCACGTAACATTCCGCCACTGCGGACGGTATTTGCTTCGTGATGCATTACCTGGGCTAAAATGGACCGTTTACCAATTGCGGAAAAGGTCGATATCGTGTTGATGTATTGCTATTGTGATCAAAATGCCCAACGGGCGTGTGCTATGTATGCTGCTCGGTATCCTAGGCGACATCATCCAAGTGTCCGGACCGTTCGCCGGATAGTTACGTTATTTAAGGAAACAGGAAGTGTTCAGCCGCATGTGAAACGTCATCCACGACCTGCAACAAATGATGATGCCCAACTAGGTGTTTTAGCTGCTGTCGCGGCTAATTCGCACATCAGTTGCAGACTAATCGCACGAGAATCGGGAATCTCAAAAACGTCGGTGTAGAGAATACTGCATCAATATCGACTGCACCCGTACCATATTTCTCTGCACCAGGAATTGCACGGCGACGGCTTTGAACGTCGTGTACAGTTCTGCCACTGGGCACAAGAGAAATTACGGGACGATGACAGATTTTTTGCACGCGTTCTATTTAGCGACAAAGCGTCATTCACCAACAGCGGTAACGTAAACCGGCATAATACGCACTATTGGGCAACGGAAAATCCACGATGGCTGCGACAAGTGGAACATCAGCGACCTTGGCGGGTTAATGTATGGTTCTGCATTATGGGAGGAAGGATAATTGACTCCCATTTTGTCGATGGCAATCTAAATAGTGCAATGTATGCTGATTTCCTACGTAATCTTCTACCGATGTTGCTACAAGATGTTTCAGTGGATGACCGAATGGCGATGTACTTCCAATATGATGGATGTCCGGCACATACCTCGCGTGCGGTTGAAGCGGTATTGAATAGCATATTTCATGACAGGTAGATTGGTCGTCGTAGCACCATACCATGGCCCGCACGTTCACAGGATCTGCAGGGCTTATGCGGACGACCTCCTCTTTCTCACCTGCTCCTCCACGGAACTCAATGACGCTATCCAATGGATCCACCAGTATGGACGTCTTTCTGGTAGCATTCTTAATGTCCGTAAATCGACTATGATGCACATTGGGCGCGGCCTCCCGGCTATGGTGCCGACCCCACTTCCAGTCAGTCCCACCCTTCGTTACTTGGGTATCGAATTTACGAGCTCCACACACCGCACAGTGGTCCTGGCTTACCGGCGGCTTTTGCAGTCGATTCGGCACCATGTCCGCTGTCAAGTGCACCGTAACTTAAACCAACTCCAACGTGTGTCCTATGTCAACATGTATGTCGCCCCCTAAACTGGTACACGTCGCCCAGATCCTCCCAGTGCCGTTACTCCTTGGCCGCCGCATCCAATCAGCCTTTGGATATTTCGTGTCAGCAGGGGCACTTTTCAAAGTCCGCTACAGCACTCTAACACTGCCTCCTGCAAAAGGTGGCCTCGGACTCGTCAACGTGCGGGCACGATCTTCTGCACTCTTTGTCCACACTCTGTTGCGGCACTGGCAGGGGACGGTTCCGTCCTTAACACGCAGTCTCTTAGATATCCTCCGACCAGCTTCTCTCGATCCACGGATCAATGCGGCACCTATTTCTCCATTATTGTACCACATCGCCAATTGTTTCATCGAACTCAACTACGTTCGGGCCGATCTTCCAGTCACCCGTCCTCCCCGTACTAAAGATTATTATCGTTTGTTTATGCTGTCCAACCCTTGCGACCCCATGGTACTACAGCATCCTGACATTAACTGGCGAACGGTTTGGGGCCGTGTGCATGCACCCTTTTTACCGTCGTCTGTGTCTGCACTCTGGTACGTTTTAGTCTATGGAAAATTCCCGACTAATAGTGACTTTATCGCATAGGACTGGCCACCTCCCCACTCTGCCCTGACTGTCAGCTCGAAGACACCGACGAGCACCGTCTTACGTGCCACCTAAAACGAAACGTATGGCTCCTCATCCAACGAATCGTGGGCTTTTACCTCCGTACCCCGCCAACGACGGTAACCCCGGATTTCCTGTTGTTGCCCCAGACATTTCACTACCCTCTTGCTAAGCACCATACCCTAATCTGGTTTCGAGGACACGCTTTAGAATACCTCTTTCAGAGTGGTCCGCATACAGTCCTTGATTTCTGGTACAAAGTTGTGACCGGGCATAGCACCCTCACCCGAAACCCATCTTACCGACAAACTTTTGCCGGTTATCTCCGCAGCGTCTTCCTTGACCCCCCTCAAAGTTGGGGTGTGCCATGCCTACCTGTCACATGATACACCACCCTTATCCACGTTCTCATGCATCGACCAAAAAACAAATAAAAAATGGAAGAAGACAGAATATGTTATATTTTGTTGTATTGAATGTTTTAAATCTTTTTTTTTGTTTAACTAAGTCATTTGTATATGTTAAAATGGTACCTGGAAGAACTCTTGCATAGTGAATATATATGTACTTTTAATTTGTTCAATAAAGATTATTGAAAAAAAAAGTTGGTAGATCACTTGTTCCCGAAACGCAAAGGTCCGGAAAAGAAAAAAAGCGGTCTTGGCGCTGCAGTTATGGACTGTGATGCTGGTCCCGGCGGAGGTTCGAGTCCTCCCACGGGCATGGGTGTGTGTGTGTGTGTTTGTCCGTAGGATAATTTAGGTTATGTAGTGTGTAAGCTTAGGGACTGATGACCTTAGCAGTTAAGTCCCATAATATTTCACACACAGTTGGACTTTTTTTTCAATATATTTACCGTGACATTCAGAACCTGCAGTCTTTCTTTTCATTTAATTTCGAAGTCCATACATTTACGTCCTAAGATGGATAAATGCATTTAACTGTAATTCTTTTCATCCAGGCCACGGGGCATGATTGCACTCAAAATCTACGTGTCTCTATCCCGTTCGTATGTTGGCATACATTTGAGTGTGTACATGCGTAACTACATTTAAGACTCATTTCCTACACAGTATTAACGCTTTTTTTTACCACTCATTCGCGAATGTACTTGCTCTCTTATTTGATGTAGTCAGTCGGCCGTATTCTTTAATAACATTATTTGTAATATTCAGTGGCTTAGTTTCCACAATTGATCTTTGCCTGTGTCGCAACAGCACTTAACGGGAAATATATATTACGTGACATACACAATAACATTTATTTCAAAATTTCGACGACCGACTGAATAAAGATTTTTCTAACAATAACAATAGCAAAACATAATAATATAAGAGGACGCGTTATAAACGCTCTGACATGATTAAAATCCTCCACTGCCTCAATACGCAACTGAACTGAATGAAATACAATGTGGGAGCGATTAGATGCGATAGATGACGTTAACAGATGTAGATCTTCAATTGAAAACTGTACTGTTTTCAGTAGGCCACCCTGTACGTGATCGGAACTATCATAAGATATAGGATGATTACAATTAAATCTCCAGTTCAAAATGATGTAAAAAAAAAAACCCAGCTCGGAGTAACTTCATACCTGAACGTAAATAGACTCGCCTACAAATGACAGACGAATCACAGCACGATGGCTTTAGCGTGATCCGCACATTAAACCAACCATCCTGGGCGAGTTCCATGACCACACTACTTGTAGTTCGGAATTCACAGCTGTGTATGTCCGAAGGACCACTGCTGCATCGTACTCCTGAACGACACAGCATTGCAATATTGTATTTATCCGCGGATACCGGGAAAGCGGCAGGTTGCACACAGATGGAAGTGTGGATGTGGCCGTGCGTCGTCCTCGAATAGTCTAATGGTAACGCGACCGCTCGCGATAGGCGGGAAATCCGGGTTCGAGACCCGGTCCGACACAAATTTTCATTGTCCTCATTC
Organism: Schistocerca piceifrons; assembly: GCF_021461385.2. Taxonomy (NCBI): domain Eukaryota; kingdom Metazoa; phylum Arthropoda; class Insecta; order Orthoptera; family Acrididae; genus Schistocerca; species Schistocerca piceifrons. Next base: position 451,074,913 of record NC_060143.1, on the reverse strand, counting down.
CGTTATATGTCTGATAGTTCTCCATATTCGCAAGTGGTAATACATTTGGTGGTTTTTAATTGTCCTGAGACCAAAAACCTCAAAAAAGCAAAAGTAACAACGATTTTTAATTGTCCTCTGGCCAAAACATCACAAGAAGCAACAATGAAATCAGGTTACCTTCCATTCAGAAAGCTGTTGCACTCAGCGACTGTTGAATTGACATGTAAATTATAGATTGCAGCGATCAATCTCCCTTTTTAAATTTTGCTGTGTGGATCTAGATTTCGGCTAGAAGCTAGCCATTCTCAACGCACTATTATTTTCGCTTAATGTATATAATTCCGTTGGTCGGGCTTCATCCACAGTTCACTGAATACGTTGTGTAAGCCCTGTTGGTCGGGCTTCATCCACAGTCCATTGAATACTACGTGTATCCTTCAGCATCCTTCAGATAATTCCACAGGCAGCAGTCACACGGATTAAGATCAGCTGATCTGGACGCCTTGGTTTAGGGTAGTGACTGTTGATAATTCTGGCATTTCCAAAATGCCACTGCAGTAGCAGCTTCACTGGCTGTGTAATGTGCGGAGGAGTGCCATCTTGCATAAAAATGGTCCTACCGACACAGCCATGCTGTCGAAAGCTTGGCACAATTTTGGTGAGCAAAAGACTCTCGTAGCGTTTACCAATGACGGTACAGGTAACAGAACCCTCAGGACCTATCTCCTCGAAAGAATATCGTCCTGCAATAAACGATGTCGTCAATCCAACCCACACAGACACCTATGCAGATTGAATCGGTACCAGTTGACGTGCGAGTAGAATTTCCCTTGTCCCTTTTCTGCTATTCTGTGTATTGACATGTCCTTGGCGGTGGACAATGAACCGTATCTGTGCACAGACTGCTCCATAACTGTTCATTGTCCAATTCCATGCGACAAAGAAATTCTGTGGCAAATGTTTGTCTTACTGGCAGGTCAGCATGGAGCAACTGCTGAATATGAGTTATTTTATATGCATAGCAATGCAGGACGTTTCGCACCTTGCTCTCAGACATGTTCAAGAGTTTGGAATTTCACTACGCACTACATGTTTGCACACCACCGCTCGACCTATGCAACGCTGCGGCCACATTTCCAGCTCCCTCTGGGATATTGCACTTCGAAAGAACCTGCCTTTCAAAGTGTCGTAACAATTTTCTCCAGATCCTTGGCAGGCATCGACCACACCTCTTTTCTTACCCTTGGGTGTCCGGAACTCCTGCTGAGCTACTGACGCAGAGTCAACCTTCTTGTAAAAGAGCCTTATCAGCTGATCCCGATCCTGCAGTGTGACAAATATTTGTTACTTTTTTGTTTACGTAGCGTTTCTACCATTCTTCGATAGTATCTGTTCAAATTTGACTTAATTCTGAGCAGTGGTTCTTTTCTTACAGTGTTTTGAAGCTGGAAATTTAATTATAGTAATCCTGTATTTCTGAGTTATTTGAAACTGTAATGCACTACTGGCCATTAAAATTGCTACACCACGAAAATGACGTACTACAGGCGCGAAATTTAAGCGACTGGAAGAAGATGTTGTGATATGCAAATGATTAGCTTTTCAGAACATTGACAAGGTTGGCGCCGGTGGCGACACCCACAACGTGCTGACATGAGGAAAGTTTCCAACCGATTTCTCATACTCAAACAGCAGTTGACCGGCGTTGCCTGGTGAAACGTTGCTGTGATGCCTCGTGGAAGGAGGAGAAATGCGTACCATCACGTTTCCGACTTTGATAAAAGTCGGATTGTTGCCTATCGCGATTGCGGTTTATCGTTTCGCGCCATTGCTGGTCGCGTTGGTCGAGATCCAATGACTGTTAGGAAAATATGGAATCGGTGGGTTCAGGAGGATAATACGGAACGCTGTGCTGGATCCCAACGGCATCGTATCACTAGCAGTCGAAATGATAGGCATCTTATTCGCATGACTGTAACGGATGGTGCAGCCACGTCTCGATCCCTGAGTCAACAGATGGGGACGTTTGCAAGACAACAACCATCTGCAGGAACAGTTCGACGACGTTTGCAGCAGCATGGACTATCAGCTCGGGAACCATGGCTGCGGTTAGGCTTGACGCTGCATCACAGACAGGAACGCCTGCGATGGTGTACTCAACGACGAGCCTGGGTGCACGAATGGCAGAACGTAATTTTTTCGGATGAATCCAGGTTCTGTTTACAGCATTATGATGGTCGCATCCGTGTTTGGCGACATCGCGGTGAACGCACATTGGAAACGTGTATTCGTCATCGCCATACTGGCGTATCACCCGGCGTAATGGTATGGGGTGCCATTGGTTACACGTCTCTGTCACCTCTTGTTCGCATTGACGGCACTGTGAACAGTGGACGTTGCATTTCAGATGTGTTACGACCCGTGGCTCTACCCTTCATTCGATGCCTGCGAAGCCCTACATTTCAGCAGGATAATGCACGACCGCATGTTGCAGGTCCTGTACGGGCCTTTCTGGATACAGAAAATGTTCGACTGCTGCCCTGGCTAGCACATTCTCCAGATCTCTCACCAATTGAAAACGTCTGGTCAATGGTGGCTGAGCAACTGGCTCGTCACAATACGCCAGTCACTACTCTTGATGAACTGTGGTATCGTGTTGAAGCTGCATGGGCAGCTGTACCTGTACATGCCATCCAAGCTCTGTTTGACTCAATGCTCAGGCGTATCGAGGCCGTTATTACGGCCAGAGGTGGTTGTTCTGGGTACTGATTTCTCAGGATCTATGCACCTAAATTGCATGAGAATGTAATCACATGTCAGTTCTAGTATAATATATTTGTCCAACGAATACCCGTTTATGATCTGCATTTCTTCTTGGTGTAGCAATTTTAATGCCCAGAAGTGTATTTACTCGCTAATTGAGAGACTAGGGGACGCGCCGCTGCCTAGACGGCGCGCACCCGCCTGGACAGCCCTGTGCGGCGTGTAGCGGCCGCGGCACGCCGCCTTTCCTTCCGAGAACAATTATCATTCAATACAATTGGTCATAAGTCTGCGGCAGCCGCAGCCGCGGCGGCCACTTTTATTTCGCGCACGTGGCAGCTACTTACCGGAACACCATCACAGCTGAGCTCGGCCGCGTCGCGTCTTAAATGCCGGCACACGTAACCTGTTGCCGCCCCAGCCTCGTAGCGTGTAGCTGCAGCGCGATGCACCGACTGGCGCGATCATCAAAGCTCCGTGTCACAATGAGATGCCATCTGAGGAGAAGCATGCGCATGAATCATGACACGTTTGTAATTACCCACTCTCTAGTTGACTGAGGAGCGAAGCGGCGTCTGTGCCCACACAGACCAAGAAGGGTCATCGAACAGATGTACGCAACATAACTCTACATCGCTGACGTGAGTCGGTTGTAGAATCATGGAATAATAAAACCTATTCTTAGTGTGCACAATCTACGAGTCTGGTGACATACCATCAGATTTTCGGAAAAATATCATCCACACAATTCCAAATGCAGCAAGCGTACATAAGCGCGAGACCTATCTCATTATCATCTTAACAGTTGAAGCATACAAGTTGCTGGTGAGAGTAATATACAGAATAACGGAAAATGAAATTCAGCAGCTATTAGGTGATGATCAGTTTGGCTTTCGGAAAAGTAAAGGTACCTCAATGGCAGCTCTGACATTGTCATTGATAGTGGAGGGGAAGGCTTCACAAAAATCAGGGCACCTTCATACGATATGTCGAGCAAGAAAAAGCTTCGACAAAGTAGAAAGCTTGCAAGATTATCGAAATTATGAGAAAAATATGACTAATATATAAGGAAAGATAGATACTATGCCACATGTACCAAAACGAAGAGGGAGCACTAAAAATGAAATAATAAGAACGAAGTGCTCAGATAAATGGTATATGCGGTATGGATTTAGTCTTTCGAACCTACAGTTCATTCTGTACATACAATAAGCAATAACGAAAGAAAAGTTCAAAGCTCACCCAGCTAGCTACTCGGTCTAACGCGCTGCTTCCTGAGCGGGAAGGCGTGCCGGTCCCCTACACGAATCCGCCCAGTGGATTAGTGTCGAGGTCTGGTGTGCTGGCCAGCCTGTGAATCGTTTTTAAGGCGGTTTTCCATATGCCTAGGCGAATACGGTCTGGGTCCCCTTAATCCACCTCAGTTACACTATGTCGGCGATTGCTGCGCAAACACTATATCCAAGTACATGTACACCATAATTACTCTACCACACAAACATTTGGAGTTACACTCGTCTTGTATGAGACGTTCCTGGGGAGAGGGGATCCACTGGCCAGCCGAACCGCACAATCACCCTGAGTTCGGTGTGGGGCGGCGGTGGTGTGGGTGGACTGCTGTGGCCTGTTGTGGAGCTGTGTACCTCTGTGGGCTACGGGGGGATGAAGCCTCTCTGTCATTTCTAAGTTCCTGGTTCAATGCACAATACACAATACACAAGGTTCAAGAGTGAAAGGATATCAGTGATTGTTCTAGCCTAGCCACAAGCGCTGGAACAAAGACAAAGAAAGCAAGAGCAAAGAAGACGGTGAGGCGACGTCAGCCAATAGCGCACTGATGCGGACTGAACCACGACAGGAACGCCCTCTACCCGAAAAGAATAAAAACGCCGCTCCTGCCAGCGTCGACCAGACAGTATTCGCACAGGACTAGACGCTGCCTAGCAGAGAACGCTACGATAGCAGTTATTAGTGATCCACAAAGCGTGTGACAACCTTGCACGAACATTGTATATAGCAAAGGACTCTGATTTATATTGCATGTCGCCCATCGCTTGCGACACGTTATTATAAATACAAGTTAAGTGTTTTCAAAACTTTTTTATTTTAATAAAAAGTATTGAAGTGACTTGCTTGAATTGTTCTTATAGTATTCCGAGAACGCAGAATCCTTTAGGTAACTGAATAACGATGAGTGGGCAGGACCCCACAGTGATAACATTCGCTGATAACAGCTATCCTGAGTTAAGGAAACTATCGAAACGCGTTGAATGGAATCAACAAGCTAATGAGAACAGATTATGGACTGGGAGTAAACCGAAGAAAGACGGAAGTAATGTAAAGTAGAAGAAATGAAGTTAGCAATAAACTTGATATCAAATCTTGGGACCACAATGTACACGAAGAAAGCTTGGAAGAAAATAACACATGGCGGATGATGCAAGGAGGACACAAGCAAACTAGTACAGGGAAAGAGGGAATTCCTGGTCGAGGGAAGTTTACTTGAATCAAACATCGTCCTTTTTTGAGGAAGAAATTTATAAGAATGTGCTCTTAGGGCCAACTACTTTATGGTAATGAATCATGGACAGTGGAAAAATTGGAACAGAAGCATCTGAGATGTGGTGCTATAGATGAATATTGAAAATTAGTTGGACTGATGAGAATCGAGAAGGTTTTGCACGAAGGCGGGATCAAAAATGGTTCAAATGGCTCTGAGCACTATGACACTTTACTTCTGAGATTATCAGACCCCTAGAACTTACAACTACTTAAACCTAACTAACCTAAGGACATCACACACATCCATGCCCGAGGCAGGATTCGAACCTGCGACCGTAGCGGTCGAGCGGTTCCAGACTGTAGCCACATCGGCCGGCTTAAGGCGGGATCATATGGAAGACACTGACAAGAAGGAGCGTGAGCCTGACAGGACATGTGTTAAGAAATCAGGGAGGTACTAGAGGAAGCTGTAGAACGTAAAGTCTGTAGTGCAAGACAGGGATTGGAATACATCCAACAAATAATTGGGAAGTTAGTGTGAAAGTATACTTGAAGATGACACAAGGAAAGAAATCTTTTAGGCCATATCGTATCAGTCAGAAGTCTCATTACTCACCAAAAAAGATTGTTTTTATACTGTGGTTCGGATGAATCAAGACATTAAGGGATCTAATTAAAATCTCCTCGGAATACTAATTTGAACAACTTATTGACCTTACCTGTGATACGAGATTAGTATCTGACTGAATTTCAAATGTTTCGTCGCTGCTGTGCCGCGACACAATTAATGATTTGAGATTAAGATTACCATGGAATAAATATTCATTGTAGTTGAAAACTGCACACTACACAGACTCAGTAACAATAAAACGAGCATACTTTTGTATCAGCTCGCTCTATAGAATAAACTCTAGATCTCTGAATCCAAAACGTAATAAACTACATACTCCCAGTAACATTGCAGGGACTGCGCCTCGTAGTACTAACTTCCGCAACAGCTTCAGTTATAAATAAAGGAAAGGAAATAACCCTTGGGTGACCAAACTATGAACACGTCAGACCATCATGGATGCAATACAAATACTGACCAGAACCCATAAAACGAATATCCTGAGAATCCTTTCACTTAAGAATTATTGAACCTGCACACATAAATAACAACGCCTTAAATAAAGCATGAGCTTATAAATGAAAGAAAGAAAAAACATTACAACTTCATACTTTTCTTAATTCGCGTGAAAACAACGGCTGGTTGATGACGCACTGCAGCGCCTTTTTGTTCTTAGACCATTATTTCCCACTGCCCGACACTTCTCCATCAGGCTTCCGGGGACTAAATTCACCGTAATGCGAAGCTGGGTGGCGACTTTGAAATTCTTTTTCAGTTGTAACATGAAACAGACTTTTTTAAAGACAGATAAAGTTTTACACTCTTCTCGTCCTTCTTGCATCACTGAGATTCTACGGTTCATTTTCTTCCTTCAATTAAAACCGTACGACGGCATAAAAGAGGTTTAGCTGGACCGTTATAGCCGGACAACAAAAATCTTCTCTCTAGGATTCAGAATGGATTCATCAAACAGCGATCTTGTGAAACTCAGTTCCCTCCGTTCGTTCACGACATCCAGAAGGCAGCACATAGTGGCACCCAACTTGGTCCTGGTTTCGTTGACCACTAGAAGACGTTCGATACAGACCTCCTGTCTCTTCCAGTGAACAAAATGTACAACCTTTGTTAATATCGACCTGTTGGTACAGGGCTGCAGACGTTTGTACGACCTCCTGGCCGACGGTGATGCCGTGGCATTAAGGATTGTTATCTTGTTACTGTCTGACCATGTTCCGTACAATCACGTTATGTTACTGAAGTTCTCTTTGAAGATTCTTTCCAACGCCACAGAAAAAAATAGTGTAGCTATACTGAAAATAAAAAAGTTGCTGTTATAATCAGGTAGTTAGCACGAGAAAAATGTACTTTGTGGATCAGATACGCGTACCAGTCATTCATTGGACTGTTGCTGGTGGAGTCGAGGACAGGGAGTGGGATAACATCTTCATGCCGCTCCGAAGCCAAACCCCTTGCTTGGAAGCAGATCAGTCCGAAAGCTTCTAGGGTTAGACACACATATTTAAGAATCCCAATCACAATAAAGTATTTCATTATACAATCATGCATTTCAGCTCATTCTTAAGCACGCCCCTTTCTTGGAAGCAGGCTAATCAGAGAGCATCCAACACACAGATATTTAGATCCCCCAATCACAGCCCTGCACTTTGTTGCCGTTGAAATGAAACTGCCAAGCAGTATGTACCCCAGAGACGCCACCCTGTCAACATCTGCAGCAACCTCATACAGCTTTGTCAACAGAACAAACACACATCTTTGTCAAGCCACGATTTGTCTAGGACCTTACAGATTTCACATCAGCTTGACACTGCTTCGTCAGCAGAATACACACATGCAGTTTTGTCAAGTCTCGTCTGACCTTCGTGACTTTGCAGAACCCACACAGTTTCATCAGTTGAACACACGCACACACACACACACACACACACACACACACACACACAAACAAACACAAACACGCAGATTCGTTAAGTATCGAGTCTTCTGAGGCCTTCCTGACATCGCAAGAAACCTGACACAGCTTCGTTAGCAGAACATACGCACAGGTTTCTTAAGTTCCAACTTCTCTCAGATCTTTCTGAATTTTGCGTAAGGTCTGCACGTGACTGTCTGCATGCAGCCACCCCTTACACATGAACTATGTGAAAGCTGTCACGTGGTACAGTCTAGATAATGCATGAAGGAGATGGAATATTCTGTTTGCCGTAGCGGATCAGACAGGTATGAAGGCTTGAGGTTGAAGCTCACCCTTGTGTCCGATGTAATAGTAGCAGCAGTAGTTGTCGTAGTTTCACTCAACCGTAGATCTCTTTTACAAGAATACTGGAATATCTTGCTATTACAATTTATATAAAAAAAGACAGTAATTCACATATACAGACATTTACATACTTACAGGTTTAGTATGAAAATTATAAGATTTCCTGCCATTATTATATACCCTCAGAATTTATTATAATTCAAATGGTCAGGATGAAGAGGGTACTGAAATGAAATATTGATCGTTTCAGACTTAGTTTACTACAAATCCAACACCTGCATTCAGAGAATTACCACACAAACCAAATTTAAAAAAAAAGAAAAAAAAAACCAGACAGGTGATGTTGATAGCTAGAGAGACTATTAAAGAGGAACGGGATCAAACTAAAACGATGCTTTCCTCAAGGTAATAGCAACAATGCTTTTTGACTATATGTGAGGCACTGACCGAGATTGTGAACCACTAGCTAAACGTCAATACGACGTAGGTTGGTCGAAATTCAGGGCTGTAGGTAAGATGGACTCACTGCAGTTAAACTGATGACCTCGCCGTTTGGTCTCTTCCACCAAATCAACCCAACCGCTGCAGTTAAGACTAAGTCCTCAGACATAGATTGCTAATAGGTCCCGGCTGCCGAGATGCTCTCCACTGAACTGCCCAAATGGTGATGTGAAGATTTAATGTGTAGATTCACAACTGCAAAGGCCGCAGCTGGCATACTCTCGAGCGGGGATGTGCAGAGAATCACGACTGGCTCACCGAAAAACCCAAGACTGCCCTCTGTGTTGGCTCTCCGCCAGTATGCAGAGTGTATAGGGTACCTCGGCCGATTTCCCCAGACAATTCTCTACGGAGGACATCCACTGAATGCCACAATAATCTCTCCTCTCTTCCCTCCTTGACACCAAATCCACTTGGAGACGCCAAAAATTGTCCCTTCTAATGGCCAAGCTGCCCGCACAAAGTGCGCCTAAGGAGTGTCTACAACACAGCGCCAGAGCTACCATCTAAACACAGAATAGCGGTATTCCTCCAATGAGAAAGCTGGCCACCAAAACCTATACTCTCCTCCATACCAGATAAACGGATGTGCATTCCACACCTGTGGCGGACAGTTCTGTCCTTCCCACAGTAAATCATACACCTCGGCGTCCATGTGTCGGTCATACACCTAAGGCGGACAAACGCCTCCGGGATACAGACCACTGGCCATTGTCCTGTTGAAGTTTGGGCCACCCTCGTGGGCCGACATTATGGCGAGATGCCACTGACTACACTCACCAGTGAAACAGTCACACTTTTTTAGACGCCTAGGTACTCTCCTGAAAGAGCTTGGGGGTAACTCTTCGACTTCTACCATGCTGCCCATGTCTGCTAAGCATCCTCTCCTACATAGAAAAAATCTATTGCCACAACTGTAGTATTATTGCTAGCGGCAAACAAATTCTGTCCTTCCCTGTCATACCTACAATTACTCGCCTTGATGGCTCGCTACGTAGCTGAGATGGTTGCATTGTCTCTGCAGGGATTACATAACTAATAACGGGTGAAAGATGATGTGCCCAAATGGTCCCATACTTTCACAGAGATAGAACAGGCAGTCAGCCACATCGTTATAATGGGAACCATCCTGCAATTTCCCTGAAGTTACTTAGGAAACCACGAAAAACCAAAATTAAGATAAAGATTGGAGACTCCATCCTCCCAAACACAAGGCAAGTCTATTTAAATCGTGCTGCCTCACATGGTTTATCATCAATGTACAACACTGTTTTAAAAATAAGTTAGTTAAAAATGTAAAAGCTAATCCTACGTTGTTCATTTATTTCCGAGTCCCAGTCACTGCACACACTACACACACAGCGTTTCATAACACTACACTCGCTACAGGACAATTTTGTGTGCCGCAACTTCGCATTTGCTAGCCTGAGACAATGAGTGAGCATCACTTTATATGAGTGACATGTTGATCTCAGAAAAAGCATAAGTTATTACACATTGTTTAGCTTTGGGATTAAGTTTCCCCATTAAAGAAAAAAATAAGAAAAAAGTGTAGTGTGAAAGTGTTATGTGAAATAATACGTCTTTTATTATCGGTTTTATTATATATTTGTGTTACACTGTTTACCAAACTTCTACTCTGTTAACTAAGTAATGTTTCAATGTACAGAATGTATTGTTTAACGATATCTTAACTACTTTTTTAAATAAATCTGTTATAGCAATTTACTTAATCACCTTTCGCAATTTATTGTACAGTTCTATTCCCAGGTTAAAATATTGGATTGAGTTCTATGTTTATTTTTTCTTGGTAAATGTAAGTTCACTCTGAACCTTGTTCCATGGTCATGGACAAAGTTGTTTATGCAGTACCTATCAATGTCATTTGTAATGTGTACATCTGGCTGGTAAACATACTGACACGGTGTTGTTAAAATCATCGGCGTTTTGAACAGATCTATTGAATAAACTCGTCTACTATTTTGTATTTGATTATTATTATTATGGCCCTTTCTACATTTTGAAAATTGTTTTCGTATTTTGTGTCTTTATTCCCCAGAAAAGAATGTTATGGCTAAGGAGTGAGTGTACGTACGTATAGCACGTAACTAAAAGGCACTGACTCTTACGCACTGATGACAGGTCTCTAAGGGCATAACATGGTGGCAAATGTAAGTGTCGTGTGGCTATGGCCTTCCGGCGGGTAGACCGTTCGCCTGTTGCAAGTCTTTCGAGTTGACGCCACTTTGGCGACTTGCGTGTCGATGGGGATGAAATGAGAATGATTAGGACAACACAACACCCAGTCCCTGACCGGAGAAAATCTCCGACCCAGCCAGGAATCGAACCTGGACCGTTATGTATGACATTCCGTCGCGCTGACCACTCAGCTACCAGGGGTGGTGACATTCTGTTTGTAAGTATCTTTATGAATTCACACTACCTCAACTAAGAATCAATATTCAGTCCTAGAAATTTTGCAGTTACACAGTCTACAGAGGTATCATCTACATTCAATTTAACACTGTCATTTTCCTCGTCAACCCGAAATTATTCGTGGAATTAATATTCTTTATGTTCACAGTCACTATTTAAAATCTGTATCATAATTCATTCTATTGTATTTCGTAATTGTGACAGCAGGCCAATGTGCCAGTAATTATCTGTGTCTACTGTATTACCTCTCTTTAGCAGAGGTAGAACACTTGTCTGTTTGAAATCCTCTGGAAATATTTCTGATGCAGGAGCCATTTATTATGATTGTTAAAGAAAGATGTACACTCCTGGAAATTGAAATAAGAACACCGTGAATTCATTGTCCCAGGAAGGGGAAACTTTATTGACACATTCCTGGGGTCAGATACATCACATGATCACACTGACAGAACCACAGGCACATAGACACAGGCAACAGAGCATGCACAATGTCGGCACTAGTACAGTGTATATCCACCTTTCGCAGCAATGCAGGCTGCTATTCTCCCATGGAGACGATCGTAGAGATGCTGGATGTAGTCCTGTGGAACGGCTTGCCATGCCATTTCCACCTGGCGCCTCAGTTGGACCAGCGTTCGTGCTGGACGTGCAGACCGCGTGAGACGACGCTTCATCTAGTCCCAACCATGCTCAATGGGGGACAGATCCGGAGATCTTGCTGGCCAGGGTAGTTGACTTACACCTTCTAGAGCACGTTGGGTGGCACGGGATACATGCGGACGTGCTTTGTCCTGTTGGAACAGCAAGTTCCCTTGCCGGTCTAGGAATGGTAGAACGATGGGTTCGATGACGGTTTGGATGTACCGTGCACTATTCAGTGTCCCCTCGACGATCACCAGTGGTGTACGGCCAGTGTAGGAGATCGCTCCCCACGCCATGATGCCGGGTGTTGGCCCTGTGTGCCTCGGTCGTATGCAGTCCTGATTGTGGCGCTCACCTGCACGGCGCCAAACACGCATACGACCATCATTGGCACCAAGGCAGAAGCGACTCTCATCGCTGAAGACGACACGTCTCCATTCGTCCCTCCATTCACGCCTGTCGCGACACCACTGGAGGCGGGCTGCACGATGTTGGGGCGTGAGCGGAAGACGGCCTAACGGTGTGCGGGACCGTAGCCCAGCTTCATGGAGACGGTTGCGAATGGTCCTCGCCGATACCCCAGGAGCAACAGTGTACCTAATTTGCTGGGAAGTGGCGGTGCGGTCCCCTACGGCACTGCGTAGGATCCTACGGTCTTGGCGTGCATCCGTGCGTCGCTGCGGTCCGGTCCCAGGTCGACGGGCACGTGCACCTTCCGCCGACCACTGGCGACAACATCGATGTACTGTGGAGACCTCACGCCCCACGTGTTGAGCAATTCGGCGGTACGTCCACCCGGCCTCCCGCATGCCCACTATACGCCCTCGCTCAAAGTCCGTCAACTGCACATACGGTTCACGTCCACGCTGTCGCGGCATGCTACCAGTGTTAAAGACTGCGATGGAGCTCCGTATGCCACGGCAAACTGGCTGACACTGACGGCGGCGGTGCACAAATGCTGCGCAGCTAGCGCCATTCGACGGCCAACACCGCGGTTCCTGGCGTGTCCGCTGTGCCGTGCGTGTGATCATTGCTTGTACAGCCCTCTCGCAGTGTCCGGAGCAAGTATGGTGGGTCTGACACACCGGTGTCAATGTGTTCTTTTTTCCATTTCCAGGAGTGTATATACCCTAACCATTCTTCCGATACACACATTCATACCTTATATAGTCCAACAGATATTTATTTTTTAGTTTTTGTACAGTTTTACTGCGTTCATACTTTGTGGTTGGTTGTAACATCATTGTACGTAGTGCGTAATTATTTACATAGTTATATTTCTGCTTGGATTTTTTTTTTGTAATTTCTCTGCAGTACTTGAAAAATTATTCATTCTTATAGAGTGCTAGGTGGTGTAGATCATTTATTATTTTATCACCCCCCCCCCATGATCAACATATTATTATGCTTTTGTCTTCCACTTCCTTTCTTAAGACATCTCAACCTGCTTTGCTTTTATTCTCGGCACTGTACGATATTTTGTCATTAAATGACTTATTTGCAGTCAGACCCTTCTTAGAAGTCTTTTCGTACCTAGGGCAGTAATTTAAGTACTATGGCTCTTCATGACTCCTTTTAGAGGAAATGATGTACAACTTACTACCCGCTGTTATCTGCTTTATTTTGGGAGACAATGATATTGATAGGGTAATTTTGGAAATGTCTTTTCAAAGTTCAGTTTAAATAATGTTGAGAATTTAAGGAATTTCGTATTTACATTGATTTTCCTACACACATCGTATCAATTTTTATTTCCTAGTTCATTTGCTTTCGAAGAAAATTTGACTTCACATGGGTTCTGCCTTCAGCCAAGTCAATGTTTTCCCCTTTTTCCCCAGCTGCGTTTCGCTGAAGTTACAGCGTAAACATTGGGTATTTTATTCTGTTTCTATTAGATAACAGTAAATTGCTCTTTACCGTTTGTACATAAAAAAATTCAGTTTTAAGAAATGTATCATATTCACAAATTTGTATATTTTTTGTATATATCTTATTACCAAATGCCGTGGTTCTTGTGATTTCCTTTATTTTGCATAGCAGTTGTGTTTCTTTCAAAATATGTCATCTGCAAGCACAGAGAACTTAATACAGAGATAATCAGTAGTTCTGCATTCAGGCTCCCTGGTTGGCACAGGTAAAAGTCAAAGACTAAACTTACCTGATGTCTGACAATTACCTTTCCGACAGAGGCAGTATCAATGCACAACGAATGATTATTATAATAAAGGTCGCATGTTTGCTGCATGACTTAATGTCACATTTATATTAATGCAGAAAATTCACACATTGTTGATTCATTGTCATTCATAAATTTTCCAAGTAAAGAATCCGTACATTTTGCCCCATGGCTGCAGATGACAAACTGTGAAAGAAAAACAACTACAATGCAAATTACAGAAAACCAAAAAAACGATAGCATGTGTTAACAAAGCATACATAAAAAAATTCTCTGTTATCAAATTTTTGAATACGTTTCTTAATAAATGAAATTCCTATTTGTAAAAGTAGTAAAGACCAATTTTTCCTGTTATTTAATCGAAATAAAATAAAAATATACACTGATGATACTATAACTTCAGAGAATCATGTCAGAGCAGAAAAGAAACATTATTTGGCTGAGGATGGAACACATCCAAAAGCAAATTTCATCTAAACAAATGGAATGCTATGGAATATTACATTGTCATATAGATTCCAATCACATTATCATAACACTTCTACAGTGCAATTTTATAATGCATATATAAATAGTGGTGACATTATCAGTTTTATAATACGATTAGCTGGAGAACGTGGTTGGAGAATGGGTTTGTATGCGACTGAGCGACGGTTGGACTGAAACAAATTTATTTATTCCAATCATTTTCTTATATTTTTCACAGCTCACATTTCTTTGGTAACTAGTCCAGATCCGACGTCAATTTGGAACACCTGACTTCCTCCGAGAGACCCCAGCCACAGACATCAGAACTTGACCCAACTCCCTCAGCGCGGCGTCAGTGACAACGATGGCGCGAACCCCGGATCCGCTGTTGGTGCAATACAAATAGAAATTTGAAGTTCTCTTTGAAACGTCCCCTTAGAAAAATGATACATGACTGTGCTTAAACTGACACACAATATTTTTAGCGCAACGCAATCTGACTTTCAATAATCCCTACAAGAGAATGGCCCTGACTAAATTAACCTATATGTTTCACAAATCACTTATCTCACAAAAATCTTCGTTACTCGAACTACTGCAATACAGCGAGCGCTACCACTGCCAGCTAAATAAAAGATTCAAACTACTGAAGGCACTAACTACTGATAGGCATAGTTAGCAAAAGAAAGATTTTGATAGAGAACAAACAATGTATTTGCCTTAATAGTGTTCAAAAGTCCATGATATCCAATATTACAAATTACTCTTTCTGATGGACACACGTCCAGATCGTCCGATCTCAAAATTCCACCATCTCTCTCCCCACATCCACCTCTGCTGGCGGCTCACCTCCAACTGCGCAACGCTACGCGCTGTTAACAGCCAACTGCCCAACACTAAAATAGCAAATTCCAACAATGCCACCCAGCCACAGACTGCACCCAGCACAGCCAGTGATTTTCATGCAGAGCGTTACGTGGCGGTGGCGTTACCAATATAAGAACCTAAACAGCCTGCTTACATAGCCCCCATGCTCCCAAAAAAAAATTTTACAAGTTGTTTTGGGCACTGGGCAATACATATTTGTTAAAATTTTTTCACAATTACAATAACACAGAAATCAAATGCACACACTTATTGATACAATGTTGGTCAAAAGCTAAAATTTTCTCACAGTCCATAAATACAGTCCTGATCGTTTATCATAGTAAAATTGCAGTGTTTTTCTCAAAGTCTGAGCAGTAAAAGAAAATTCACACGGAAGTAGTAGATTTCCATGCAGTCTTGAAGAAGTAGTGTTGCCCTTCCAACGGAAAGACAGTGCTGACTCTTGACATGCAGACAGGTAATGGGCCACAATAGAGCCAACCCACAGCAGAGTCAGTCGAAATTGAAGAATATTGGTAGGTAGGTCATCACAGAGCAGACCACTGTAGTCTTGTTAGAGATTACGGTATTGGTGGGCCACCAGAGGTGCAGACCCACTGCAGTCCTTGTAAAAATAATGGTATTGGTGGGCCATCAAAGATGCAGACCCACTGTAGTCCTTGTAGAAATAATGGTATTGGTGGGCCATCAAAGATGCAGACCCACTGTAGTCCTTGCAGAGATGGCCAGCAGCCACCTGTTGCGACTGTGCAGGTGCACAATCACCATAGAAGAGTCTTGCGGACAATATAGCAAGTCCATAAACCACCACTTATGCACTCAGAAAAAATTTTTTTTGACACATCCTTAGAATCAGCAATGCTGTTAACCAGCCCCTTGCTGAATTATTAAGACTCGTGCAAGCACTAACAGTCACATCTTCTCACATACTGTGCGTATATTATGACCAACAGAAACGTGTGCAGTGAAATGATACTTAATTTGAAGAACTGGTGTTTATACAATTATAAATTTATAACATAAGAATACAATTACAAAGGTACAAAATACATCATTAACGAACATAAAAGTACAGATAACATTTGTAGTAACACAAGCTTTACAAAAGAATAGAAATAAACATATACATCAGTGTTACAGGAATTATGACATAAGTAAATATATAAAATAATGAGAATAGTTTTCGAAACATTAATTCCACACATGAACATTAAAACAGAACAGAATAAATAATGTCTAAACATCATTACAAAGAAAATAACACATTATAAATGCAAATTATATTTGAGGATAACAGTATTCCTCATCATAGTGAATGTAGCTTAGTACTAGAAAAATTCTAGAAATCTTATTAGCTAAACACATAAAGACAGGAAAAACACAAATACACAAGAGTACACAAACACATAGCAGAGTAACACAGGAGGAAAGGACAGGGTTTGTTTTCAGTGTAACATTTGGTACTGCAGTCCAACCCAAAACTTCATTCCATAGATCTTTCGTCTTATTTCAACATTTTTTTCCACCAACAAAATCCTATCCACGCATGCTTTCTGTATTCATATGTTCACATATTTCTTACCTCATTATTTATTTTCCATTATCTTACCTCATCATTTATTTCCAAGAAAATCCTACCTACACCTGTTGTCCCTAAACACTACTTTTTTGTTCATATCCTCTTTCAAAATACTTTTTTGGCCAAAACATTTTCTTATAGCTATTCAATGCATTTCTTACAAGTCATCACAACTCGTTCTCTTATATAGCCTACCCCATATTAAGCTAACTTAAATCTACTGAGCTCAGATGCTAAACTAAGGGATGAGGCAATGCAGCAGCACAAAAGAATTAACACAAACAGCAATGACAAAAAAATGGAAATTGGCAAAGCAAGCAGCAGTATAGCAAAGCAAATGCAACATTACAAATAATATAAGGCAATGTGCAGCAAATAAGAAAAATAAATCAGTAGTAAAACTGGCTTAACAGAGTAATACAAAGTGAAATTCAGTAGCACTATGCCTGGCAAACAGCAGCAGCGAATGTAGTAACTTATATCTAAAAATGACAAACCCATAAGCAGAAAAAATAGTACACTAAAGACAACAATGCATATAAGGGAAATGTTTATTCACATTTTAATGTCTATTTAACTAAAGTGGTGCACCACAAAAACTTACTCTACAAAAATTACCGAGTACTTGAAAAGAAAATTATATATGCAGTTACTTTTATTAGTGCCTTCTTGTTGTTCTTTCCTTTCCAAGTGATCCTTTTTCGAAGAATGTGGATCATAAAATTATTATTTAATAGATCTGTTGACAGAAAGTGTTCACATTAGCAAATGCATTTATTTTATTTTATATAACCAATGCTGCAACACAGCTGGAAACCAGATATCAAATGAAATAAGCAACTATGTAAAGCAAAGCTTAAAAACATCATTCAATTGGCATGTGGCATTTCATAAGTCAGTAGAAATTCTCTTAATTCTCGTAGAAAGACACTTGTCATAATCAGGTGTGCAGATGTAAGAATATTTCCCATCAACTCATAAGCATATCAGCAAGTAGCACAAAGTATGTGCTCCACAGTATAATCATATGTTTCCAAGTAATAGTGTGTCATATTTGCGATGCTTTCTACAAAGGAATGTCAATAGCAAGGTTAATACCCTCTTTTTTCTCCACATAATGGCTTTTTCTCCAGGCGGCTGGCACAGCTGGCCACTCACAATGCATTACATCAAGGTCACTTGGCTTTCTTACCGAAATATTTACGACAGCAGTTTGCACTACAGTGACAGTCTCATATAAAAAATTTCACAGGTCGAGAATTTTCGTTACAAATGTGTAGAAACGAAATCCTATAAATATAACAGTGTCCAAAAAATTTTCGTCGGCATTGTAATACATTCACGCATTTACAGACATTTCATAACTCTTAAAGTACGATTCTTGGTTTCCAACATCCTTTTTCACAAATCAGCGTCCCTAACCACTACACATTATTCCTTACCTTATTACACATATACATATTCGTCGACATTCTTCAATATTTCATCATTATAAATATGTAGCATAATCAAATTCCTGATATAGCATCAGCTTATTGATCATAAACATACCTAAAGAGCATAATATACATCTTTGTCGTAAAAATAACATCATAATACCTCAGTCAAATCTCAAAAACGTCGTAGCTTCCTCCAATAATTTCCAAACCTAAAAAAAGTTCTCTGCTCATTGCAATAGTGTCATCTACCTCAAACGTACTTTAAAAATCATGATCCCACACCAAATACATCATTCAAAGCTCTCATAGTATCACAATTGTTCCAAAAAAAAAAAAAAAATATGAACAGTTCACAAAGTAAAGACAAAATACAATTTCATAAGTGTGAAATTATCCAACTGTGTAACTATGTAAACATGTGTCACTGACATAGTAAAAAATTTTTGTTTCTCTGTTAAATAATCAGATAGCTGTGTAATTCAGTGTTAGAGAAATATGATACCGATGTGTAAAGTTGTATAAGCAAATACCATATTAACTAGGGCTCCTTGCACTTGCCAAACACATGGTACACAAAGTAAGCGTGTACCCCCCTGAGGATTAATGTAATTATAACCTCAGGTGTTACAGATTACAGGAATGGAACGAAATGTATCACCGAAAACCTTTGTATCATTGTAATTAAAAAATCTTTAAAAATAAATGTTTCAAGTACAAAATTAATCACTCAAATGCGTGTCTTGTAGCGCTAAATGTGAGTCTTGCTGTAAGATAATTCTGTGGAACTGTCATAGTTATCGTCCTCTGTAAGCAAAGTTCTGCAGAAGTCAATGTACTCACCTCCTCATAAACAAAAGTGAAATGCTTTGCGTATAGATATCTTAGTTATTACGCTTGTTGCCGTGATGAAGAAAGTACTGTGCAGTAACGTATTGTTGTGCTACGGAAAAGGCTGTCTCATTGTAGCTATACCACAAAAGTTAGTACTAAAACATTTTTTACGTTCCAGAAGAATTCAGAAAAACTGTGCAGAGATAAAACAGATAAACCATAAAAGCAACAATGTAAATTGTGTCACACATTAGTAGCGTCGTGAGATAATCTTGTAGCTGTCAAATAAACTAACCACTGTGTCACCTGGTATCGCTCAGAAAGCACTTTAAATCCATAATGTATTTTCAAGTAAACCAAAATGTTGCATTAAAATATCATTAGCAGTACCGATATATGTTCTAAGTATGTAAGCCTTATAGTCGTTACGTAATCGTGCAACTAAGAAGCAAGAATGTACACACAATAATACTATGTCATCTGTTCACTATAACAATGCATTTGTAATTACTTGTCTAAATAAGTTCCCTAGGTTCTTGACTGGATAGTTAACTTCAAAACATAGTTGCATGTTAACAGTTTCTAAGTGTGACAAAGATTACTAGTGACGTGAAGTGAAAAATTTTATAGCAAAGACTAAGTTAAAAAGCAGATTATCTCTCAAGAAACGGTCTTACATGTGAAATGTGGTGCAAGCCTTTACTCTTCATAGTACTCAGAATTTCAACTTGAACGCAATTATCATGCTGTATATGGTACATCGGTAAAGAATGCTCAAATTTTTCTCAAGGTTAGCGTCTATGTTATTTTTCTCTGAGCCAGCCGGCGCACGTGGCTGCCTGTGGTTCGAGTCATTGTCTGCTATCTCTTTGTTGGCGTGCGTCGTTATTGGGATTAGGAGACCTAACTTCTACAAATTCACCTTGCTGAGAGGGCCCTGCCCTGTTTGGATCACGCCAGTTCTGTTTAAATTCTGGTCTGTTGTTACGATTATATCGTCTGTCATCATGTCGGTAATTTCTGTAATTAATTTCTTGTCGGTCACGTGGTGGAGAACTTTTCCTTGAGCTGTAACTGCGCGGAGGACCGTTGTGTCTGAAGTTATTCTGTCTCCCTTGATAATAATTCTTTTGGTTCCCATATTGTCTGTGTCTGTCGTTATCTCTGTCATATTCACTACTACGGAAATGTGATCTTCCTCTGTAACTATTATTCTGCCAACGGTTGTCATAAGGGTGGTGTCTGTTTTGGTCACGATTGTGAGAATAGCCTTGTTGTGTCCAGTTATTATTTCTATCATCGCGGAATTGTGACGGATGTGACCTGCAATTGTTGTGCTCCTGTTTTCGCATTCCGCGATTGTCAGTGTCAATTTCCAATTCTTGTAAGAGTCCCTGAAAAGCTTCAGTGTCGTCTTTGCAACGTCCTGCCAAAATAATATGTCGTAAATGTTCAGGTAATTTGATTAAGCAAATGCGGATGAGTTCTGAGGGGCTGTATGGGTTTGACAGGTACTGATTCTTGTGCAACATGTCTTCAAAATATTTCACAAGACTGGAAAATTCAAAAATGTTTCATCATTATGATGCTATGTTTTACTCGGTCTTGTGTAGCTTGAGACCAATATGCTGAGAGGAAGGCATGATAAAATACTCCTTCACTGTGGCAATCGTGAATGACCAATCGCATTCTTACAGCTGCTTCATTCTCTAATTAGTCACACATCAATTCTAATCTGTGCTCTAATGACCAGTTAGGAGGAAAACAATGAGAGAATTGATGAAGCCACGCTTGTGGATGAATGTCGTTGCCGGAATTCTTAAATGTTTCTCATTTACGTGTAGTAATAAACAGCTTATAGTCAAAATCATCATGTCGGCAAGTCGCATATCGGTCATTGTTACTTCGTTTCGGCAGTCCATCTCAAAATTCGGTGTACCTTGCCAATTTCTATCATAAGTTCCGAAGTGCCTCGTGTTATTATTTTGTGGCTGTTCCGTATTTCTATGTCCCTCTTCCAGTATTGGATCGCAAGTGTCCTCTGAAATATGTAATTCTTGTATTACCTGCATCAACTGATCTTGCACTTCCCGGATTTCTCTTTTGTACTGTGTATTGATTTGATTTTGATTTTGTTTGAATTTTCTAATTTGTTTATACTCTTCTGTGTCAGTGAAGGCTACGGGTCTTATGTCATTCAGATCATCATCTACCTTTGTAGATAAGTTAGTGAACTGATCCGATAGTGAACAGATTTCCTCAGTGTGTTTTTCTGAACCAAGTTTCAGAGTGTCAATTTGTGTTGAAATCGTATCTACTGTGTCCTTTAAGTTTTCCTGAGTTTCTGCAAGTTGCGTAACCAAATCGGTAGATGCAACTGAGTCAATTTTAGCTTGCAAGGAGTCGTGATTTTCATGAACAATAGTTTGCAGTTCTTTTATGGCTGCTTCGTGATTCTGTAATGCTTTTTAATGACGTGAAAAGATAGGTTGAAAATGATCACAAATTTGTGTTTTGACGTCATTACAGACTTTTTGACATTTCGATTCGATTTTAAGTAACTCAGCAGTTAAACCTTCACGTGTTTGTTCAAGCGTTTGTTCCAATGAGTCTAACTTTTGAAGCTGTTGCTGTGTTTGTCTCTAATTTTGTTTCATCGTGTCTAACTTTTGAAGATTTTGTCCCATTTGTTTGTGATTTTGTTCTAGCGTTGTGTCTAACTTTTGTAGCCTTTGTCCCATTTGTTGCATTAACTGTAATAACAATGCACTGGTGTCTGAAACATGTTCCACAGTGCTATTCGGCAGTGTATTTGAACCGGCAATATTCGCATTTTGAAAAGCAGAAAATGTGTCTTGACTTATTTGAGAAAACGGTGAGGATGCAAAACCTGAATCTACAGTATTTGCAAGATCGTGTCCTGTCATTCCCGATTCCTGAGGCGAGCTATTGCCGACCGGTCGATCGATAATGCTTCCCTGTTCACTAATTGTTTCACTGTCTACACCATTATTTGCAGCCCGCTCCATTTCCCTGTGCACAATTACCAAATTACTACTTTGAACATTAGTTAATTCATCACACGGTGGCGCTAACACACTGCTTTCGTCTTCACTGTCATTTCTTAGTTTACTTTGGAGCCTAGTATTACGTTTTTCACACGCCATTATTGTCACAATATTTCACACGAGAACACAGAAAAGCACAATTTGAAGAGCAAAATAAGGAAAAAACATTAGCATTGCACTGAAAATAATATCTAGTTAATTGCAAGCACAGCTGTGAAATACTTGGTGCAAATCTGCATGCATGCCACAACTGTTTTACTGTACAACAATGAAAAACTACAACTACAAAGAAGATTCTCTCTGCAATTATGCGCTAGCAATAAACAATAGCCACACTAATTACACAAACTACAAGAAAAAATCAGAAGTTTCCAGTGAGGTATCCTCGGTTAGAGTCGCCATATGAAACGTCCCCTTAGAAAATTTATACACGACTGTGCTGAAACTGACACACAATATTTTTTAGCGCAACGCAATCTGACTTTCAATAACCCCTACAAGAGAATGGCCCTGACTAAATTAACCTAACTACTGACAGGCATAGTTAGCAAAAGAAAGATTTTGATAGAGAACAAACATTGTATTTGCCTTAATAGTGTTCAAAAGTCATAAGATATATATCAGTCTAACTACTGCAACACAGTGTTCGCCAATACTGCCAGCTAAAGAAAATATTCTAACTACGGAAGGCACTAACTACTGATAGGCATAGTCAGCAAACGAAAGACTTTGATAGAGAACAAACAATGTATTTACCTTAACAGTGTTCAAAAGTCATATATATATATATATTAGTTCATGATATCCAATACTACAAATTTACTCTTTCTGATGGACACACATCCAGATCGTCCGCTCTCAAAATTCCACCATCTCTCTCCCCACATCCACCACTGCTGGCGGCTCACCTCCAACTGCGCAACGCTACGCGCTGTTAACAGCCAACTGCCCAACACTACAACAGCAAATTCCAACAATGCCACCCAGCCACAGACTGCACACAGCACAGCCAGTGATTTTCATACAGAGCGCTACTTGGCGGTGGGGTTACCAGTATAAGAACCTAAACAGCCTACTTACATCTTATTCTGAAATGGAGATCTTAATAACTATCGTAATGTCACAAAAACATTCAGTCTAGCAATGATCTAATGACTTGCGTAGAAAGGCATTAAATGAAGTCCTCAAATATTAAAATCCCGACCTAAATGAATATTAAATGAGAAGACCACAACGCACTTAGGGAGATTTACAAACAATCAAAGCCGTTACGCTCATAATGCAGATATTACCCCGTAACCGGTTATTAATAATGGTTTCATACATTAGTGGACACAGTAGCAGCCAGTCATTTAGGTACATCCATACTGCCCCTTAAGCTAGACCGTTCTCTTAGTGTTCGTTAACTTTATTCACAATGACGTCACAACGTGGCAATAGCTATTTATCAGACGTAATCTCTGAACTATTGGGTGATAGCTTTCTAATGTTAATCGACATTAGCCATAGCTCAGTTTGTTTTGAGCTTAGGCAGTGGACTTAACCCTTTACAACTAGACAGATATTAGCCTGATCAACAACAACAATAGGACACTTGCTTACAACGGTAGCCTTACTAATATCTCCCTACGATAATTTATCAGTAAAAGAACTATAACAGCTGTAGCTGGAAACTTTTGCTGTTGGGAGGTCAAGATAGCCACTTAACAAGGGGGCAACGCAAGCAAGTACATCGTTCCTTTTAAGTAACAGACGCGAACCAGAAACAATCGCATGTGTAATTAACTTTTTATACCTGAGATTCACAGTCATGTAGAACTTTATATTTACGCCAGTGACTGTAACACTTTCTTTATTTCACGATTGCAATTTCGGTCTTAGGCCATTATCAAGTGCAGATTTTTGTGGCTTTACACCACGCCAACTAAAAATGTGTCAGCTCATTTTAAGTTGACATGGCGTAAAGCCACAAAAATCAGCACTTGATAGCGGCCTAAGGCCGAAATTGCAATCGGAAAATAAAGAAAGTGTTACAGTCACTGGCGTAAATATGATGTCTTTTATAAATTCGGACTTGTCTACAATAAATAGATCCAGCAGGATTAAGAAAGGTTCACGCACCACCGCCAACAAGGATATCGTTCCTTACAACGAACCAAAACGCATAACAGCAAAATTCAAGCCAAACTCTAATCAACTCCACGTACGACTTAAAATAAAGACGTATATGTATGTTCATTACAGAAGTAATACCAAAAGTTCGACAAGAATACTGACGGCAAATAGTGATCAAGGCAAAGCAACAACTTAACCCTTGAATGTACGATGGGCGCATTTCAGGCCCAAGAGTGAATTAATCATCCCTTTAATTATGTTAAAATCATATATATTTGGACGCTATTTTATTTAATCCTCAAAAATACTTGAAGGATTAAGAAACAAGACATAACTGTATTTAAGACAGGAAAGACCATACGAAAACAGGTGTTTTCTTAATGCTATGCACATAATGGATGAAGGGGCTTTTCAGGCCTGTTGTAATATAATGCTTCAGCAAGCGATTTTCTGCCAATTTGTGAATGTTGGTACATGTGATATTTTTGTACTGGCAAATGTGCACGTGCTAGGCATTAGCAACAACAGTAATGGACTTTCCGTTCATTGTTGAAGTTGACCTCAGAGGTGAAAGGTGTTGCTCACAGAGCTGATGTAAGTAATTATGTATGTTATTCTCTCTGTTGATCTTTCTTTTCCATTTATCTGACAAATTAAATGTTTAGACTTCCTTTATGACCAAGGAAAATTCGTTTCTTACAGTATGGAATCATCAAGTACTTCTCGAAAACGACAACCAACTTATGCTATAAATGTAGACCATCCAAATGCTTCAACGACTATTTATGAATGGGTGGACGAATGTGAATCTAGTATTGCTTCTGAAGTTGACATTAATCTTGCATATAGCTCAATGTCGAACAGCTCAAAATCTGAAGAAAGTGATGACGAATCTTGGGATGCAAATGATGTACGCTTACCAAAAACAGCCCGATCACTGAAAGCAGAGCTGCCTGCAAATTCAAATACTGTAGCAAGTACACCCGAGTCAGCAATTTTTTTTTTTTTTTTTTTTTTTTTTTTTGTCGCACGCAGCGAAACTTATTGGAGCAAAACATCGCCGCCTTCTTGCAGAATGCTTGCTCGGTTTCTCCAGGGCGTTTTAGTGGAACAAATTCACTAACTCCAACAGTTGTTTGCAGTTACTTCATTATAAACAATATTGTGGATGAAGTAGTTCATTGCACAAATACGGAAGGACGACGCTCAGCAGCTATTTAGGGTCAAACATGGCGTAATGTCACAAACAAGGAAGCCAATTCTTCTTTTAGCTGACGGTTACAGAAGCTGGGATGTCCCTATGAAAGAATTATTTCGTGACTCTACTGGTAACCCTTTTTATATGGTAAATTTTTCTATAAATAGGTCTGAAGAAATACGGAGAGCCATAAGATTTGACCATAGATGCGTTCGACAAGCAAGGAGCTAACATGATTATATGACACCTATCCACAATGTGTGTGAACTATTCATAAACAACTGCAGACAAAGATCTTCTCCAGGGGAGAAGCCCACAGTGGGTAAGCAGCTAGTGTCTTTCAGAGGGCGTTGCATATTTCTACAATTTATTGTAAGCAAGCTAAGAAAATATGGAATAAAGATATTCTGGCTCTGAGACTGTTTTTCATCATACGCTATAGATCGGTTAGTGTACTCAGGAAAAAAATCCGTATCACGCTTGTCAAGCTGATATTGCACGTCATGCGGTAAAGAGCCTGGCAAACACGCTTAGAGACCGAGCGAGGTGGCGCAGTGGTAAGACACTGGACTCGCATTCGGGAGGACGATGGTTCAATCCCGCGTCCGGCCATCCTGATTTAGGTTTTCCGTGATTTCCCTAAATCACTCCAGGCAAATGCCGGGATGGTTCCTCTGAAAGGGCACGGCCGACTTCCTACCCCATCCTTCCCTAATCCGATGAGACCGATGACCACGCTGTCTGGTCTCCTTCCCCAAAACCAACCAACCAAACACGCTTAGAGAAACTCAGTCAGTATAAAGATGGACAACTATTTTACCAGTGTTTTCCTGTTTCAAGATTTATTGAAGGATAAGATTAGAGCAGTCGGTAGTCTTCAACAAGTATCACAAACTCCACCTGAAATGAAACCATATAAGACACGAGACGTTCAATCTTCGACATTTGGGCTCAGACATGATTTGACTATTGTGAGCTATAAACCAAAGAAGAATAAGAATGTGATGCTACTATGTTCCATGCATCACGACGCCACAGCTGATGAGGCTCACAGAAAGTAGAAACCAGAAATTATTTTATTTTATTACAAAACAAAATCAGGTGTGGATTCTCTTGACCAAAAGGTACATACTTACACTTGCAAAAAATAGACAAGGAAATGGCCATTTGTTTTACGGGCTAATTAATGGATGTTACAAATATAAATTCTTTCTGTTTGTTCACAAATCAACATCCAGAATATCACAATGAAAAATCACATAAAAGGAAAATGTTTATTGAAATGTTTGGGCCTAGGACTTATTCTTACACATAAGGAGTCCTGAGCCGAAACTCCAAATTTGCAAAGAAATGTCTTATAAGTATTGGCTAGATGTGCGTCAAAAGGGACCAAGAAATGGATATCATCCAACACAGAAAAAAGTCCAGAAGAAAATGCTTTCTGTGTCCAAATGAACTGGAAAGGAAAACAGTTCAGTGTTGTTCAAAATGTTCTAACAGTGTATGCAATGGCCATAGTGATCTTGTTTGTGAAGACTGTTTCCAGTAAAGTCTAAATCTTTCTGAGAGGTAGACCAATCCTTATTGGGGTAAAATGCTGTGTAGCTCAGTTTTTGTTGTGTCTGTGCAATGTGCAACTTAGCCATTTTCTTTCTTTCTATGTTCTTTAGATTTGCGATGAGGTGGGGCATTGCGCTGTTAAATAATTGAGAAACTTCATAGTAGACGATCATCAGCTGTTTACTTTTATGCTTGATCCTACCGGTTTCGTTCAGTAGACCATTATCAAGCTGAAACCTAACGGACAGACAAAACCTTTAACGTGCACAGGTCGCAGTATGCTGACAAAATAAAAATGAAGGCGTTAAATGACGTAGAAATTACTTACAAAATGTAAGCAGCTAGTCACTACAACATTTGAAGCCAACACTGTCTATGCAATTAGGATTGTACATGGTAACGGGTAATAATGTTAAAAATTTTTATTGTGTTATACTTCCATTATTTTGACTTAGCCTCAGGCAGTGGCGCAAGCAGTTACGAAAAGTACTCTGGGTCCCACGGTATTACGCTCAGCTACGGACGCCACTACGGTATTGCTGAGTGACAGACGCCAACTTTCTTCCATAAACCCGCCAATGGGAGGACCGGATGCAGTCACGTGAGGTATGCGAGAGGGTCGGCGTGGTAGCGGCCGCAACAGCGGGTCGCCTCTTGGCTACCAGCTTCCTTATCCTCTGGACGTATCCACCAGTCCTTCCACTTGAGGGCGAAATTCTCTTTCCGCACCATGAGGTTCACTCCGCTGCCGTATCCACTTTTCATTAATATTGTACCCATTAGTGGTAGTTCTTGAGAATGAAATCCATTTTGCCCTGAATCCTGGCATTTCTCATTTTACATGTAGGAAAACACATCCTGGATGCCCACCTGAGCTCCAAATAACATCACGACATGTACAGGAAAACACAGCTTCTGTTACAATAAATCATCTCCAAAAGACACAGATACGTAGAAGATGTACACTGAAGAAAATTGTAAAGGACCTGTAGCAAAAAAAAATCAGCAAAGATCAAAGGCAAATTGCTATGGAGCTTGGACAAAAAGCGTCTTCAGTTTGAAGAAATGTTAGAATTTATTGTTAGCATTGTTACAAATTTTGTGTAGGACGCAATAAAGGGTAATTAGGTGCCAGATCTAAGGAGCGTATTCACCAAGTAAACCAGTCAGCCCTTGTTATGCGTATAACGATTTCGCTTATGATGTAATGATTTTTGGTATGTTCCTTCAGCACACCTTTTTGAATCCCTCTCCAATTTTACCCCTTTTCTTTCTTATCATCCTGTCTATCTCTTCTTTATCCCCATCACCTACCCTCCCCCCCCCCCTCCCCACCTCCCACCATCCTTTCTTTACCCAATCCAGATTTGCTTTTTATTTTAGCCGGATTTACTGTGTGGTGGCTTAATATTTATAAGCCTATTGTTCTGATAATAAGCCAACCCTTCTTCCCCTCCCCCCCTTTCCCTACCTTCCTATTGACACCCTAGTCCAATTTTTTTGTTCTGATTAATGTAAAGAGCTGACAATATTCTTGTTAGTAGTAGTCAGTTTCAGATGTGTTACTGGAATGATTTTTTATACAGTAAGTGGCAGGTGCATAAATACACAGCTTATAAAATGGTTCAAATGGCTCTGAGCACTATGGGACTTAACAGCTATGGTCATCAGTCCCCTAGAACTTAGAACTACTTAAACCTAACTAACCTAAGGACATCACACATCACCCAGTCATCACGAGGCAGAGAAAATCCCTGACCCCGACACAGCTTATAAGACACCACTCTATATATCTGATCTCTGATTCTTTTGTTACCTAAAATTAGTTTTTGTAAAATAATGTTTTTTTACGTATATGTTTGTTGCTACCGTGGTGATACACTTTTATGAAGTTTTGAATTTAGTACTGGGTGTTGACAAATGATATTACATGCACAATATATTACAGTACACTATCATGTACCCCTTTTTCTTAACCAGTTAGCTAAGTAAGTATGTCCTATGTGGACAAGATGGCCGCCGTGTCGTGAGTGGGTTAATGTTCGCTCCGGTTGTACTACGCATTTACGTTGGAAAACGGGATCCAGTAACGTTCGCGTTCGGTTAGCGAGTATAGGTAGCGCCATCAGCACCACTGTGAGTGAGTGCGACCCGTGCGGATAAAACTGTGGTCGCAAAAGACGTGTAAATATTCTTCGTGAATTTCGCCTGTGCGTAACAGTCGTTCTCCGAGGGCCGGGTAATGGCGTGGCGCGTCGCTTCGGATTGCGAACCTACATCATCATCATCATCAGCAGCAGCAGCAGCAGCAGTAGCAGCTGCTGCGTACCAGCTAACACCACCGGCAACCGGGTACATCGGCTGTGCGGCGTGCGCGGCGTGTGATCCCAGATCACGTAAGAAACAGATTGACCGATCGCTTGGTCTAGCAGGCAACACTATTAGTCAGGGAACGGCCACCAGGCGGCAACAGCGTCACACCCTTACTTCTGGAATCAACCACTAGATGGCACTCCGTTCTGTGAAATATGTGGCAACATCGGCCGAACGCATGCAGCTTTCCACTATTTGGCGTTTGTGAAGTACAGCTGTTTCTGACATACCGGTGGTAGAGGATCGAGTCGTCATACGGAGGACCTACGAGTATATCAACTGTGGAAGGAGTAGACGAACAAATACTGAACTAAAAATGTTCAGATTTCCCGTCAACGATAAAGAAAGGTTAGGCGAGTGGATTTTAAATTCAGGTAAATCAATAAATTAGTTACGAGTAAGAATTAGTAAAGATCCATAAGCATTCGATCCTATTTAAATTTTGTCGATGTTATATTCGATATAACGTGGCAGCCCTTCCTGTACAAGAATCATATCATATAATTTTTAAATGACATCTTTGCTGCGATTTGGACTTTTTAATACTGTTTATTCACTTCACTATCGTAATTTTGGGTGTACAGGCATTTTTGTGTGCAATGTGAAAACTGAAACCAATATAACATATGGATAACAAAATGCAAAGCATAGTGTGGTAACATTTGGTAAACAATTTAAGAAGCATTACCTTACAAGACCTTTCCCTTGGTGCATGAAAATGACTCTAGAGCTGAAATCGCAACAGTGAAATAAATTAATAATAGTCGTCATCTAACTGCTAGATATATCGGTCCCTTTAAATCCTGGTATATACTAGAGCGAACGAAGTGAACGAGTGTAAAACCTCGTTTACACTGCTGCAAACGAGTAGCCTATTCATAGGTAATTCGCTAATATTCACTGCCATTCGTTTATACTTGTGAACAAGCGTTTGTACTGGAATGAAGGGAGGAGAATAGAAGAGAACGAGCATAACATGCAAACTATAGACGCTGCCTATTTTAATTTTTTTTATCTGTGCGCTAATAATCCTCGCACAGCTTTCACTTGAAAACAACACTACTTGCAGTAACAGGTCTGCGCGAGTGCGGATATCCCAAGTAATAACTGTGTTGCAGATAAAAGCGTACGTCTGTTGCGAATATTTGCGGGTTATCTTTAAACTGTACAAAGTAAATTTTTTACATAATTATGGTTTGCCGTCTGTGGCTCTTCAAAGTTGACACCGCCAAAATACGCTCGAAAAACACGCTTTCACTTGTATATTACCGCGTTTGCAGCCCCCTTTCAACAACAATCCAAAATTCATCGTTTTGTGCCACTCTTATATCATTTACGATAAGTTACATGCAAAGTAAAAGAATTTAAATTTGAAATGACTGTCACTGAAATACGTCCAGCCTTAATTCGCATCATAACCAAGTGCGCATTTTGAAAACTTTCTAGTGTTAACCTGCACGTGGAGATCTTTTTTACCACCATAATCCGTATCAGAAGAGCTGTATAGCAAAGAGGAAATAGACGGCATGGAAGACGAGTGTAAAACCCTTGCGACTGCAATACAGTCTGCATTTAAACAGTAACTCGGGAGAAATGCTTGTGTGTTACTTTTCGTTTCTTTCATTTCGCATGTGATTGTGAGAAATAAACTTGGTTTGTAGAATTACAGGAGCTAATCTACATTCTTAGATTGAAAACTCGGGAAAAACCACAGCCGATCATGGTCTACAGTCAGCAGTGTGACGAATGCATTTCGCGCGCAGCGCTCTAGCCGAACGCAAATCAGCGTCATTCAAGTCACCGAAGATACAGCGTTGCCAATTCCGCGACATGGACAGCTCAGTTAGCATTGTAGCGTCGCCTGTGACATCTGTTGACCGACGGGAAAACTATTTTTACGGTTGCATGTTCCGCCGTAAGGACGGTCAATCTGTTTCTTACGTGATCTGGGGTGTGATGTCGGCCACTGCGGAAATAGTAGGCGCGTCAGCAGCAACGGCTCCGGCGCGTGCATGTGAGTAACAACAAGCAAAGTAGGACGCTAAGCGTCATTCAACCGGCGTGTGACTGTCCGATCTAGTTTTACTCTAGAACCAAACAAACTAGAAATAGCTGTCTTTTAGTGACTGCGAGAAACACTGACGGCGTGGTAATTTATTTCTATATGGAGACTGCTTTAAGTAATACAGCTGTTACCAAAGTGTAGTAACAAACCTTTATCAACAGACCTGGAGCCAGCTCCTAAAATCTCACGTTGTGAAATACTTAGAACGTGTGCACTAGGTTCCAGAACGACCGACAACTCCTTATTTGCGTAAACAGCGTGAACACTGGAAGCGTTGAAAATCGCCAAAGTTAGTATCTGCAGCGGGAAACACCGATGTGAATAGTAACCCCACTGGAGGCAGCAGGAATAGCCTAGATGGATACCCCGACAGGCAGGTTAACACAAGGGACACCACAAAGACACTCTTGGGGAGATCTTACACTCAAAGGAAGAACCACGGGGACGCGAATGACAGAGGCTGTAGACGCGATACTGACAGAGTTACAGACAACACTTAAAGACAAGACAGTATCGTCTGCTATACCGGCACCAATTAAGAACAAAATATGGGTTGGGTTGTTTGTGGGAAGAGACCAAACTGCGAGATCATCGGTCTCGTCGGATCAGGGAAGGACGGGGAAGGAAGTCGGCGGTGCCCTTTCAGAGGAACCATCCCGCCATTTGCCTGGAGCCATTTAGGGAAATCACGGAAAACCTAAATCAGGATGGCCGGACGCGGAATTGAACCGCCGTCCTCCCGAATGCGAGTCCAGTGAACAAAATATGGGTATTGGCTCTAGGACAGGCGAAACTTTATGGACAGAATGAAGAACAGCGAACAGACAATCACAGATTACGGACAGAACTCCCCGCAAACGACCCTGATACACTAGATCGCATACAGCGTCTGGAGGCCGAAATAGCATAATTAAAAGCTGAAACATCATAAATTGCTCACAGAAACCAAACCAAACCTACTGCTCTGTCATTTGCGGCAGTCGCTGCAGCGGCCAAAGCAGGAAAACTAAAAAGCAAGGTAGAGGAACGCATGCTACAGACTACAGCAAAACAAACCAGCGAACTGCTCTGCTCTTCAAATCTGAAAGTAACCAAAGTGCAAAAACAACCAGAGACACAGTTACCAAGACCTTAAATCCATGACAGTACAAAATTAAGGTTCAAGCAATCAGAACTACAGCTCATGCAGTAATTTTGGAAACAGAAACTCCGGAAGACAAAACAAAAGTTATGGTAAAAACGGAAAGCCTAAAAGGTATCGTGTGTGAAGAACCGAGAAAGTTGCGGTCACTCTTGGCAGTGTATAACGTTTCTACAACCTTATCAGATGATGATTCTTGGAGGAACTGTACGAAATTAATCTTAGTAACCGCATGTCTAAACAACAGTTCACAGAAGAGGTAGCATTCAAGTTCAAAACCGGTCCAAGGGGAAAACGAACGATATACAACGTAGCTGAAGTCAGCCCACGAGTTCGCCAGCAGTTATTACAAAGGGACAGAGTCTACATCCAGTTTGAATCATTTAATATGAAAGAGTTTGTGGCGGCTCAGAAATGCTTTAAATGTTGGGGATATGGTCACCCACCAAAGCCGTGTGACAAAGAGCAAGTGTATGGTAAATGTGCAAAACCAGGTCAGAAAGGGGTGACTGCACAGAAGATACCACTGTCGGCTGTATACTGTTCAAACACCACAACATAACATACAGTAAAACTGGGGGACCAGATTGCCCTACACGCAGGGAAACGTACGACAGACAAACAGAGAGAACCGACTATGGCTCACTATAAAATGCTTAATAATATAACAGAATACGAAACGGACGAAGCAACATCCCAACCCGCCGTTACTGAGTCAGTCGAGAACAGCTGTGGGAGGAAAAACAAGTCGTCTCCACAAAAAGAAGATCAAGGAGGCGTGCAGTAGCCTGGAGACCACACTTAGGGCTATCATGAACAATAGACTCTGAACACAATGAAGAATCACTTTGCCTTATGAGTACCATCGTAGAAGAAAAATATTTTGGCATCACAGATTACACTGACGATGCATGCACACATGGAGCGACGCACTATTACGTAGCTAGGCAAATCAAACATGAACTCTTCCAGCGGGCAACATTGCAATATGTAACACTGTTAAGAACAGAGGAACTAGAAGTGGATGATATCAGTGTAAGTGAAGCAATACATAGCAATCTACACAACACAGAGAGACAAAACAAAAGTAATGTGCATTCTAGTCACTCACAAAATAACATACGACGCCATAGTAGCACACACGCTACACATCCGCATAACGACGAGAAAGATCAAATGAATCAAAAGAATACACGTACCACTTGCACGCAATATGAAAATGTGGAAAAGAAAAAAGAAAATGACATGACAAAATGTAAAAACAGAATAAAACCAATACGTTTTTTATACGGAGGCAGCATACACAGCCCAGATACACTAAAGACAGAAAACAAAAACGACCAACACACCATACAAAGATATATCAACATTCAAAGTAAACACAAATGCTACCAATGAAGACAACAAGATCCCACAAACACCAAACAGCAAAACAAACCTAGCACGCGAACGAAAGGCAAACAAAGTCACTACAAGAATCAAGCAGATAGCATATTACCCACATCAAATACACACACAGGCAGGGAGAAATACCCGACTCAAACAAAACTCGATGAAGACAGCAAACAACAGACGGAAACGCAACGAGTAACGAAGCATCAGGTAATAAAGGTGGTGGTAAATGCCCATGGGACCAAACTGCTTAGATCATCGGTCCGTAGGCTTAACAATGCTTAGTCTAATTTAAACTAACTTACGCTAAGGGCAACACACACACACACCCATACCCGAGGGAGGACTCGAACCTCCGACGGCGGGAGCCACGCGAACCGTGGCAAGACGCCCTAGACCGTGCGGATACCCCGCTTGGCACGTAATAAAGACAGCAAACAAAGTACAACAGACAACAGCGAGTTAATATACAAATAATTTGAAAGTAACCTATCTCTTAGTAGACTAGGAAATAAAGATATTTTCCAAACAGCACTACGAACGGTAATATGTATGAAATATCCAGAAGGGGACAAAGTATGTTTTCCAAACACTGAACAAACAGATAGACTGATACTCTGAAAGGCAAATCTCTCGACAGACCACCGCATCTTAATCAAACTCCTGGGACAAGCATGCTCAAGAAGGGGGAAACGAATTTACAAGGATTTTGTAAGGGCACACGGGCATTTTTACTATGAGTCTAAAGAGACAGGACAAAAGAGCTACGTCTACACAAAATATCCACCAACAACATGAAAAAGCTACGTCTACACAAAATATCCACCAACAACATGAAACTTATCCAACTGAAGTGCCTTAGTGGGGACAGAGCTAATTAAGGTAGTAGAAGACGAATCAGCTGCCATAATTTGCCTACAGGAACCATAAATGTTTTATGAGAAAATACCTAGCATTTCGAAGGAATACACTGTAATCACGGGTTCCACAGATCCAAATGCAGCAATTGTGATGGCGAACAGACAGATAACAGTCACACAAATTACACAGCTGAACACAGAACACTCGGTAGCAATAGGAATCACACTAGGCAAGGAACACTGGGTAATCTCTTCCACGTATGCTTAGTACTCACTCGAAATAGAACCTTTCACAAATAAAATCAAGGAGATAACACATTTCGCCCGTGGCAGACGCTTGCTGACACGCACCTACATCAATTCACACTCGACCCAATGGCATGCCTACAGAACGTACGCCAGAGGGCAGGACGTTGTCGACACACTAAAAGTATGTAACCTTTTCGTACTAAATAAAGCAGGACAACCACCGACCTGCTGTGGATATGCAGGTGGACCCAGTAACATTGACATTATTCTCGCAAATGAAAAATCGGTCACACACATTCTAAACTGGCCGGCCATAGACAAAGTCACACATAGTGATGACAACGTAATACTCACACACACAACAACCAATACTAACACAAATCCATGTACAACACAGCACCCACGGTTGCTGACAAACTCTGAAAGAGGATATCAATAACTCATGCCTCTATACCAAACACAGTAGTACTGATTTCAGAGTTTACACACCGAGGCATATAATATAAAAAGCCCAATCGGCTGCCTTAGCAGTAGCAAACGAAGGATACAAACAGAGAACGCCACGGTCCACAACGTTGACCAGACTCTGGAAAGACTAACGAGACAAAAGACGACACTATCAAAGGTAAAAAACCGCACGAGAACGGGAAATTAGAATCCAAATCTATTACGACGCTAAAGACAGGTACAAAACCGAACTTAACAAGACAAGACAGGAACACTGGGACAACTTTGTGCAGACGCAGTTGGAAAATAATCTGTGGGGAGAAGAGTACAAACTGCAGCCTGACAAAATCAAAGCACCACTTGTGCTGCCGACACGCGAGGCTGGAGAAGCTCTCAGTATACTTTCTTTAAAAGCTTCTCACGGATGATGACCAAACTGAGGACCAACAACAACACGTCAGTCTCCACCGACTAATTGGAATTAACTACACTAATGACCACGTAGTCATTCCTTTCCCTCAGGAGGAAGTTTCCCTGGTAACTAATATAAACTCAAACCCAAAAAAGCCCTAGGGCCCGACAGAATTCACCCAGAAACTACCAGGAATACAACACCGCAGATCGTACCATTTCTGACTGAATTACTAAATGACGCCTTACAACAACAAAGTTTCGGGTTTATACCACAAAAATCTATAAATGATGCCATTAACAACGCATTGCGAAAAAACATCACAAGACAAATATGTCGTTGCGATCCTATTCGATGTAGCCGGTGCCTTTGGTAAACTCTGGTGTCCTGTGGTACTTGCAAGATTTAGGGAAATACAGACATCCACACCTTATATTACAGTCTGCTAGACTACTGCAGCAATTCAGTTGTAGAGTGGCGTGCAGGCCATCCAAGAGCCGTCAAAATAATTACGAAAAGCCGCCCGCAGGGGTCTATATACGGTCCCTCTTTTAAACATTCCTGATGAGGACAACAGGGTAACAGGAGTAATTGCGCATGCAGATGACGTAATGGTAATTACATCGGCCAACTCAAGAGCAAATCAAGAACTAAAGGCGATACAGATATTGCAAAAAGTAAATAACTGGTGCAACAACAACAAACGTCAAATAGCATCCAACGGAACTGTCTGCCTACTGTTAAAGGGAACATTATAAAAAAATCCAGCAATCAGACTTGGCAATACCAACTGTAAGTAGGCTGTTTAGGTTTTTATATAGGTAACGTCACGTAGCGCTCTGTATGAAAATCACTGGCTGTGCTGTGTGCAGTCTGTGGCTGGTTTGCATTGTTGTTGGCTATTGTAGTGTTGGGCAGCTGGATGTTAACAGCGTGTAGCGTTGCGCAGTTGGAGGTGAGCCGCCAGCAGGTGAATGTGGGGAGAGAAATGGCGGAGTTTTGAAATTTGTAAGACTGGATGTCATGAAATGCTATGTATATTATGATTTTTCAACACTATTAAGGTAAATACATTGTTTGTTCTCTATCAAAATCTTTCATTTGCTAACTATGCCTATCAGTAGTTAGTGCCTTCAGTAGTTTGAATCTTTTATTTAGCTTGCAGTAGTGGCGCTCGCTGTATTGCAGTAGTTCGAATAACGAAGATTTTTGGTGAGGTAAGTGATTTGTGAATGGCATAGATTAATGTTAGTCGGGGCCATTATTTTGTAGGGATTTTTGAAAGTCAGATTGCGTTGCGCTAAAAATACTGTGTGTCAGTTTAAGGACAGTCATGTATAATTTTTCTAAGGGGCCGTTTCACACCATACAACGAAAACTTACGTCAAGATACTTCGGAGTATATATTGTCGGAAAACTTTCATTCAAAGACCACGCAAAAGTCGCGACTGACGAAGCGACGAAAGTGATGCATAAACTAGCCAGACACAACACTGCATTACAGATGATACGAACATACCTTATCGACTTGTTTGAGTCCATTCAGAGCTTTGCAAGCAGACCATAGGTCCATCAACTCTGCCTCACATCACACAAAAGCACTGTACGACGCGGCCAGAGAAGCATCCATTTAAGAATGTCAGGAGCGTTTGGGACAACTTCTGTAGAGCCATTATGCGTCGTCCTGGGTGTGTACCCAATCGACATTACAGTACATTTCAGAGCTGCAGTATACTGGACGAAAAAGGAACGACAGGACAAAGTACAGGAAATTACAGGAAATCAGGTAACTGACAAGAAACAACTTAATGAATGGTGAAGTGATACTCGGCAGACTGAATGGGGCGCAGCAGAAAAAGGACGCAGAGTACACACATTCTTCCCGAACATCCGAGAGCGTATGAGCATGAAATATATATATCTGACGCGTGGTATTGTTACTTCATTACGGGACATGGACCGTATCTACAACATCTCTATCGTGTTGGACTAAGTGATACAGACACATGCACATGTGGAGAAATCGAAACAGCCGAACATATCACATTATATTGCGACATGTTTAATACATACGTCTACAACAGCACGACAATGACATACGACAAAGGCTAAGACACCCAGAAGACTCGTCAGAAGTAAACACCATCGACAAAATTTCACGAGCACTCCACACAGCATAGAGACATGAACGACCATGCGTGAGGTGGAGAATAGGGAGTCACCGCACAAGACAACACAACACTTGGAACGATTCCGACAACAACAAAACCACTGACACGGATGCCTCAACAAACTCAGAACAAGACAAAATGGATTCATAGAATAATATAAAAAATAAGAATAATGAAAAAAGCATGTACTAAACATTATCCAACGATAGAAAATGTATAAAATGTGTAAAATGCATGAGAATTGTAACTATAGATAAGCAAAATGTAAATAATTGCCAAGTTTAACTTTATAACGGTGTACATTACAGAAGTACACTGAGCTGAAACTTCCCGGGGAGGCGGGACTCGACGAACTTCAGAGGCTCCCCTCCTACAGGAAAAGCCATGAGATTGCCAGTAATCATCTGTAAAATTAATGTGAAAAATGTATACGAATTTGTTATATTTAATTACAAATTGTAAATAACATATTACTATTATTTGTGCTTAGATCTAACCAAATTGCTGCTCCATCTGCGACTGCCTCGAAGTTCCTCTGATGCCCTCCCACCTGGAATAGCCAAACAGCCAGGTAGTGGGACGTTTCTTCCATTAAAAACCTCTCCTATCATCTATTAGCTTCTTCTGAAATTTTAAAATTGTTTGTGTTCAAAATGGTTCAAAAGTCTCTGACCACTATGGGACTTAACATCTGAGGTCATCAGTCCCCTAGAACTTGGAACTACTTAAACCTAACTAACCTAAGGATATCACACACATCCATGCCTGAGGCGACCGTAGCATCCGCGCGGTTCCGGACTGAAGCGCCTAGTACCGCTCGGCCACCGCGGCCGGCAATTGTTTCTGTTTTCATTTTCTAAATTTATGTTAATTTTAATCCAGTACCAACAGATTATTGTTACTTTCTTCATTGCTCAAGGAAAAGAAATGTTAGAAATATGGAACAATGTATTGTAACATAGAAAATTGTAAAATGTACGCCCTCCTTTTTAAAATAGGAAGCAGGTCTTTGAGTATGCAATAAATGAAATAACATGTCCTATGTTGAAGGTGATTGTATCCTTACTGTGTGTTATGATTGCTGCAACTGTGTTTTGGCTTAATACTGCCAAATGTGTGCAACCTGTTCTTATTTACTGTATTATTGGTTTGTTGAGCCACTGCTCCCACTGTAGATTGTTTATGAGTAATTAACGATTTTATATTACAGCAACATAATCTGTATATACTGTATGTTAGTCATATATGTCTTCTTCCCCCCTTCATTTCCTACCCCCACTCGTCTTCCCCCCCCCCCCCCCCCCTCCTCCGTCCCCTTGCCCACAACCCCTTATGTTTTAATGCATTTCATATTCCTTGCTAAGTTAATCTTTGTTTCCTTAAAGTATATTCCTAACAACTACATATTTCTATCACAGGCCCTGTCTCTCCCCCTTCCACATCTCCACTTCATGCTGTCTAATTCTTTTGTAAATAATTATGCAAGTTATATCGTAATCTATGAATATATATGTAAACTCTAGCCCCTCACATTCACGTTTTATTTATGAGACCTGACTTTATAGGTTAATACACAGTGTTTTATAATATATTTTTGACGTTGTTTATATAAGGCATCCCTTCATAAGTTTCCTCAGTTGACGATGTTAACTTAACACGTTTTCTACTAGCTGCTTCACTATTTCCGTTATTAAAAAATCAATGTGGTTCAAAATTCCTTCATTTTGTATACAATTGTAGCTTTGTTACGATGACACGGTTTGGGACCACATTCTTTGCATGCTCGTTTGACTGGTCACTAGTTCTCTCATCTTGACTTATGTATGACACACAACCTTAAAGGAGTTTAATTCGTTATTTTGTTGTTTGCATTTTATTAAGCTGACATTGCATGTTTCATAAGGCCTTCGTTCATCACACATATCACTTCACTGCATGTGTTTTCACGATTATAATTTGTTGATACCCATTGTTAAGTGCATTTTTCGTTAAGCCACTTCACTGATTACGTTGTTGTTAAAACGATGTACTCCAGAATACTCCAAAGATCTCACATGAATTGTGATATGTATACATTATCGAGGATAAAATATAGACACTCTCTTGCGATCTTTGTCCAAGACTTAGAGCTATTTGCCTTTCTATCTTTGTTGTTAAGATTTTGTTTTGCTAAACGTCCGGTATATTGAATTGTATGGTCGTCTTTTGTGCGCCTCCTATATATCTGTGTCTTTTGGAGAGCATTTGTTGTAAACGGAGCTATGTTTTTTTCTACCTACATCGAAGGTGTTCGGTTAAAATATCGTAGCGACAAGCTGGTTGCGCTCCGTAAGTAATTTTTACGTTATTTAACGCCATAATTTTTGTTTTATATTGGGAACCGTGCACTTTAAAGGTTTTCTGTCCGTTAGGCTTCAGCATGATAGTGGTCTACTGATTAAAACCGGTAGCATTGAGCATAAAAATTAACAGGTGATGGTAATCTACAATGAAGTTTCATATTTGTTTCTATTTTGTATTTGTATGCTTTACGGATGTTGATTTGCATCGTACCTCACCAATGCTCAATTCCTAGTTTATATGAATGGTAATATAAGGTATTATATTATTAAGGTATTATTATAACAGAATTAGTAAAGATTAACTTCAAACTTATTCCACTGAAGTTAATGCCCAAACAATTTCTTTAGTGTTTTCCTAATTTAATCTAACTGAAGATATGTTTTATAAGGCTGCATTCACTTGTTTAATAAACTAAGTTATCATAATAAATGCAGTAGTGCTGAAAAAGAAAAGAACAGTGAAGCTGCCTGTCTTAATTAAGACAACCACATCAAACTCTACTTACTCAAGCTTCCGCACAGTACACAAGCGATACTTACTGTCATTTCCTCCTGCATGACGTGCAAAATTCATTTCTCCATGACTAACTCAGTAATTATGTCATGCGATCACAGGTACACAAGAAATCCGTCCAATTCCACAAAGTCATCGATCTCAAAACCGAATAGCTGGTACAAAGTAGCAGAAAGGCAAACTATTAGCTACTAAACCTCTGCTCGGTTTGCGTGCGAGAGAAAACCAAAACGTAACCGTCCATATCACCAACCACACGTTGCTGCGAAAACAATCGCAAGCGAACCAAAGACCAATTTTCCAAGGCGTGATAACTTACATAACTGACACGAAAAGCAGATGCTCACCAAACTCACCGCAGAACCACTCAGAGGTCAGCTTGTCGGAGCACGCAGCAGGGAGCAAACGCTAACCTGTTGTTGTCAGAAAACGGTCGACGCTAGCTGGTACTTTCACAATTAATACGTGAGTTTACCAAACGATGTGACAAAGAGAGAAACATCTCAAAAACACTTCTACTTCCAGGACCATACTAACTCGCTGCAGATTTAGTTCCACATTACTAAATTCACTGCTCGAATAGTCTAATCACTGAACAGGAGTTCAGTACAAGAATTAAATGAATTCCGCCGAGTCAGCTCTCTCCGTTGATAGCTTATGGTAGACAGCACTAGACAAATGAAATATTGTCTTCTGATCTTGAACCCGTTTCTGACGCACAGAGATCGTAGTGGGAACCTCACATTTCCCTGAACGTGGTGTCTAAACCGACCATGCACACACATGATCACTAGTGCAAAGCATCTGACCGACGACTTAAAATTTTAGAAAGCACTCTTTGTAGGGAAAGTGAACAACGATCGGCGTAAAATAATAAAAATCAGTATAACAGTAAATGTGGTGACGAAATCATTTTGTTTGAAGGACCTTGCTTTCATATTATCTCACACGTAA
Source organism: Schistocerca piceifrons (assembly GCF_021461385.2). Classification (NCBI taxonomy): domain Eukaryota; kingdom Metazoa; phylum Arthropoda; class Insecta; order Orthoptera; family Acrididae; genus Schistocerca; species Schistocerca piceifrons. The sequence goes on along the minus strand of NC_060143.1, from coordinate 451,032,957 downwards.
ATTATTTGTAAAGCTATTGTACTGTCATAGAAAACATTTTCTGTAATGCTAAGTAGTACGCAGAGATTTTGAAGCCAGCGCTTGTCAGTGTTTTATAAGAAGGCTCTTTGACAGTATTGTACAGTCCTTGCGAGTGATAGCTTCAACTGTTTCTTCTGACCATTGGACGACTTCTAAGCCATCGGATAACCGCCGCCTCGACAGTGTTCTATGTTGGGTCTCACTGGAGAGTAATTACCGACACTGGTAATCAGTTTTTACACAACCATTTCTGCTACGACTGGGAACGATGACCTCAGCATTTTGGTCCCATAGGAACTTCCCGTCTGCTACGACTATTTTCAAAGAGTTCACACAAACGCTCATAGAGGGCAGTCTACGCACAAAACCGATCAAATCGTGTCTGTTATTGGATTTTTTTACTTTAAATACATCATGACAGGATTTGTTCTGAATCATTAAGTATGTAACTTTTATACATATTTCTCGTACATTTCAAATATACCAATTAATGTTACGTGCCTCACGTAGTGAGAACATGATTGGTTGTCAATGATGCATTGCCGTACGCTTGCACAATGTATTTTCGAGTAATGGTACCTTATTCAGCAGCTCCATTCACTGACACCAGCCACTATCATGTGCATAGTAGATGATTTTGTTGTTACTGTAGGTTTTATTTCAGAAATTTTTAGTTTTGTTATCATTTCTTCGTATAGAAATCCCTCTGAATACGGATTGCTATTATATAGCAGTGCTAACGGCCTGAGGATGGCCCGATTACCAACGAAAATAAACATCTTTTGCTATCGAGACTTTTAGTGAATTTTCGTATTGTCCAACAGCTATTAATGACTACTTCTTCACGCGGTTGGCGTACGAAAAGAAAACGGAAATGTGTCCATTCCCCAACTACACGTCACTGCGGGATCACTTGCAAACGACCCGGAACCAATTTCCTTACATGCGGTACCAAACTGACTAGACGCACAAACGCACACTAAACAACCACGCAGAGGTCAGCTTGCTGGCCCATCCAAAAGGACGAAGGAAGGAAGATTGGTTTTAACGTCCCGTCGACATCGAGGTCATTAGAGACTGAACACAAGCTCGGATCGTGTCAAGGATGGGGAAGGAAATCGGCCATCCCCGTTCAAAGGAACTATCCACGGTATCTGCCTGGAGTGATCTAGTGAAATCAAGGAAAACCTAAATCCTGATGGCCGGACGTGGGTTTGAACCGTCGTCCTCCCAAACGCGAGTCCATGTGCTAACCAATGCGCCATCTCGCTCTGTCATCCAACAGAAAGAAACTTTAGCTGCAGCTGATAGAATTGAACAACTCTGGCCCATGTTACGTCAATTTGCAACATCACCGTTGGAGAGACGAGCAAAATTCTTCGGTTCTTAGGAGAATACTGAGTAGTATGCATCTCGCTCCGCTGCACACGACGGTGCGATGGGAATCTGTCACAACATCTACGTACGTGACTACTCGCCTCAGCGATTCAAGGAGGAAAACCTGTCACCACAATCCTGCTTGCTAGTCCCGCTCTGCTGCACGTCACGAGAGAGAAAACTCCGTCCCCAGGGCGCTGCAAGCGTTACGAGGCGGAAACGGCAGTCAGCGCCACTTCAAAAGAGAGGGTCGCGCACGGTCGACCGGGGGGTTTCAGAATGCTGGAAACCCAGGACCACTTGGCCTCTACAACACATAGCTTACATTTTCAGTTTACATCTTTTCTTCATGTGCAACATATTTGCAACCAGTAGTTTACTGCTAGACAGGATACTGCACACACAGCTGCCTTTGGGAAAAATCGTACAGTGCTCACGTTATGTTTATCATCATTTGCCAACACTGACAGTCCACTTTGCTTAATAATGGAAACTGTATACATCTTAAATCGAATTGTATACTTCACAGCTGATTTATCAACATTTTTTGAGACACATTCCCGGTAATCATCAGTGTTCAGTTCTTCTACTGACAATTGTTTTTTTTTTTTTTTTTCTTTGTTGGATTTCGATTCCCCCCGAAGGGGGCGGGCTGGCAGCAACTTACAAGGGAACCTCCCCTTCGCACCCCCCTCAGATTTAGTTACAAGTTGGCACAGTGGATAGGCCTTGAAAAACTGAACACAGATCAATCGAGAAAACAGGAAGAAGTTGCGTGGAACTATGAAAAAAAAAGCGAAATATACATACTGAGTAGTCCATGGATAAGATATGCACCAGCAAGAAGGACGTGAGCTTAAGAGCGCCGTGTTCCCAACGGTCTGCTTTAGGCAGTGGCGCGGCACGGACCTGCTGTCCCGGCGGCGGGCGCGCGTGAACGAGGAAGTGTTTACACCGCCGGTACTCGCGCGTGTTGTTGTCTGACTCGATCGCCGTGGCGCACAATTTTCGAAAGACTACGCTCCAATTTACGTTCGACAACGAATTTGCCAGACCCAAAGCTTTCGAAATAGAGCGTTTTTTGAGGGAAGAAGTTCGTTTACCTGCTGCAAACATAATTGGAATACACCTGTCCATTGTAAGCAGTACAATGTACGTAAAGATGACCGATGAAGCTGCGTGTGAAAGAACTCTCTCCGCTGCTCAAAGAGGATTTAAATTTCGACACTGTGATGGCCATATCAGCGATGTAACAGTAGCTCCTTCAGGATTGGGTGTGAGGGTCATTCGGATCTTTGAATTGCCGTTTGAGGTGCCAGAATCGATAGTTACTGAATCGCTGCGACCATATGGAACGGTACTTAGTCGTACTCCTGAACGCTAGGCTAGTTTTAATACCTATCCTGTGCTAAACGGCGTGCGACACGTGCGGATCGTCCTTACTAAACATATCCCGTCTTATTTATACATTGGCGGATGTCGAGCTATTGTGATCTACGATGGCCAGCCACGCACCTGTTCTGACTGTGGTGGAGAAGGACATATCCGCTCGGAGTGCATACACCGCCGCGTCGTGCAACTGCCACGTGGAGAAGCGTCACAGCGAGAAGTTCCCACGCAACTGCCGATGACGTACGTGTCGGTGGCCCGCCGGGAAGTGTTGCCAAGTTCGGAGCGTGACAAGGACGTGTTTATGCAAGAGCAGACCGAGTTACGGGAGCATGGAGGTGACTCGGAGAATGTCCCTGCACCCATGTCACGACAGTTGAGGGAGGAACCTTCCGAAAACTCACATGTAGCAAGAGACGTGGAAGTGGAGGTCCAGACGGTGGCGCCGGCAACGGACCAACGAACGACCGACGAACACAGTGAGGCAGCAGAGGGCAGGGCACGCAAACAGCGATCGCCAAAGCGTCGCAAAAAGCGTCGCCATAGTTCGGGTGACACGTCCCCCCCTAGCCTAGGGGACACGGAAGGTATCCTAGCCGAAGACCTGTCTGACACAGAACACGTGTCTACAGAGGACGCTGACAGGATTCCGTCCGATGGTGACCGGATGTCCTGCCTTTTAGATGGTCCCTCTTCATTGACACCGACTGACCCAGCGCTGCCGACGAAGGAGTCAGGGACACCAATGTCCCGGCAGCCACGTCGAAATACATCAGAGGACGTTTCTCGGATGGATGACCACTGCGACTGGGCGGAACCAGTCGAAGACCTACAGGAATTGCCACCCCCAAATGATGACCACTCACCTACAGGATGCACACCATGGAACGACAACGAAGGAGGGCAGCCCGTTGGCGGGCACCCCTCTGAGCACGAATAGTGGACTAAAGCCCTTGGAGTTCTCAATGACATGACACGAGCATGACAACGACAACGAACCAAGCATATAAGGTGGGCACAGTGAACATTAACACCGCACGTTCGCTTGCAAAGATGCAACTTCTCCGGGACATGATTTACGCCACAGACGTTGATATTCTGCTGATGCAGGAAACCTTCAATGCTGCTTTTCCCGACGTGCATGGATACAACACTTATCTAGCGCCGACTCCAGATGGAGGACGTGGCACAGCGATACTAGTCCGGGAAGGGATTCCGATGTGTGACCTCGATTACCTTCCTTCGGCTCGGGGTTTGGCTATGACCGTGAACGGCATTCGTATCGTCAACGTCTAGGCACCCTCCGGATCTGACAATCGACAGGTGCGTGCACGGTTCTACTCGGAGGAGATTGCCCCCCTATTCCATGGGAGGTATGACCACATCTTGGTAGGGGGGGATTTTAACTGTGTACTCACACCGAAGGATCAAACTCCTAATTTCAGCTCCTGCCACGCATTGAACACGATCTACCGGGACATGGCCCTTATGGACACGTGGGAAAAGATCCATGGGCAGCGAGAGGGCTACACGTATTTTACTAGCCACTCGGCGAGCAGGCTGGATCGGATTTATGTTTCTGACGGATTAAGAGATCACGTGTTGTCTGCTGAACGTTGGCTCACAGCTTTTGCGGATCACCTTGCGTATTTATGCACGCTAACCCTCCCACGGCAGCGGGTCTGGCGGAGTCGTAGTTCCTGGAAACTTAATTCCTCCTTATTGGTGGATCTCGAATGTCGCCAGCGGATCGAAGAAACATGGCAGACTTGCACTCGCCGTCTGCCGCTGCACCGTACGGTTCTTTCGTGGTGGCTGCAGTGTGCAAAACCGGCGATACGAAGAGCTCTCATAACGTATGGCAAGGAAAAAGCGAAATGGCTCCGAGATACACTTGACTATTACTACATGGTGCTCCGCGACCTGTCCTCCAGGGCCCCATCGCCCGAACGTCAAGCGGAAGTCCATCGCATTCAGGCCTGCAGTTTATCGATCACGAGACGTCGACTGGAGGGACTTTCGATCCGTGCTCGGTGCTTGGACAACGTCGATGGAGAACTTATTGGCATGCATCATGTGTCCAAGGGACATGCGCGTAATCGCCGATCCCTAATCACAGTCCTCCATGATGACGATGGTCGGCTCTTGACGTCACAACAGGCCATTGCTGCTGAGTTTCTGGAGCATTACCGCCTCCTTTTCACTGGGACGCCGACGGACAATCGGACAGAAGAAGACATTTTGCGACAGATGCAAACGGAGGTGGATGGTCCGGATGCAGAGGTGCTATTGGCACCCCTAACGGAAGATGACATCCGGGGCGCACTCGCGAAGGGGGTTCTTTGGGGAAGGAGACCAGACAGCGAGGTCATCGGTCTCATCGGATTAGGGAAGGACGGGGAAGGAAGTCGGCCGTGCCCTTTCAAAGGAACCATCCCGGCATTTGCCTGGAGCGATTTAGGGAAATCACGGAAAACCCAAATCAGGATGGCCGGACGCGGGATTGAACCGTCGCCCTCCCGAATGCGAGTCCAGTGTCTAACCACTGCGCCACCGCGCTCGGTGCACTCGCGAAGGGTGCGGTGCATAAATCCCCTCGGCCAGATGGGTTGACACTCGAATTTTACTGCGCATTTGCGGATGTAATGATGTCCCAGTTGGTATTGATGTATAACGAGTTACTGAGCCCTGACACGGATGTTCCGTCGCAGTTCATGGCGGGACTGCTTATACCAATACCGAAATCGACAGCGAGTGACAGCGCCCATCAATTTAGACCGCTCACGATGCTCAATACTGACTATAAGATCTTTGCGCGAATGTTGGCGGCAAGGCTCAAGATTGTAATATCCAAAACAATACCACCAGACCAGGTTTGTCTAGGGATTCGGAGCAACATACATTCTATCCTCGGCGAATACCGTGACGTAATTTCCCTGACGGAAGCTTGTCGCATGCGAGCGGCTTTCGTATCGGTCGATTTTGATCGTGCCTTTGACAGGATCAACCATGATTTCCTTGACTCGACCATGCGACGCATGGCGATACCACAGGATTTTATTACCGTCCTCATGCGCCTCCTTCGCGGCGCTTCTTCGACGGTGAGAGTCAATGGCAGGGAGGTAGGAACGATTCCTGTTCGCAGCTCAGTTAGGCAAGGATGTCCCTTGTCGATGATACTGTTTACAATAGCGCTCGAACCATTGATGCAGACTCTTAGACGGACTCTAACAGGCGTCCGACTCCGTGCGAGCTCCTTCACGTGTCGTGCATATGCCGACGACTTGATGATACTCGTCCGGTCGGAGAACGAAGTAAGTCAGGTGGTTACCCTTCTTACTACGTACGGGGTAGCTGCGGGAAGCAGGGTCAACATGAATAAAACCAAGATCATGCACATCAGTCGAGGGCTGGACGGTCTGCGAAGTCCGTTTACGACAGTGGACATCTTGCGATGCTTAGGTGTCTTGTTCACCTGATCGCTACGGCAATCAGCGGCGGCGAGCTATCGACGTCTCCTCCAGAACGTCCGACTGCACATACGCAACAATTCACTCCGAACGCACGACCTGCTCCAAAGGGTGGACTACACTAATGTTCACCTGGCCTCGCGACTGCCGCACTTGGCACAGGTACTGCGAATGCCACATGGTCTCGCTGACAGATTAATGGCGGCCTTTGGATACTATGTCAGCCAAGGAATGTTGTTTAAGATCAAATACGAGACTTTAACTCTCCCATACCACTATGGAGGACTTAACCTCACGGATGTGCGGAACAAGGCTCTAGCTCTATACCTGCGAGCGACGCTACGAACTTGGAACCAGCGGCAACACGCCATCACGTCGGCCATCCTGGATGTGCTTCTTCCCACGTCCTTTGAACCACCGGTAGCAGTAGGCACCATTTCGTCCTCGTTTTCTCACGTCGCGCGATTTTTTGTTGATTTTAGTTATGTTCAGTTACAGATACCTTCCAGATATATCGATAATTGCGGCGTCATCATGGCAGCAATGTTGTCGAACTTAAATACCCAACACGAAACTGGCGACAGATTTGGCGAGCTGTCCACACACCTCTCCTCACCACAGCAGCGCGATCGTGATGGTATACACTAATCAACCGCAAGACAGTCAACCGCCAACGATTGTACGACATTCGCATGGTAGATTCCCCGCTCTGCCTTATATGTGGCATCCAGGACACCGACGAACATTCTCTGCAGTGCGGTGAGGCAAAGGATGTTTGGCGCCTGACGCAACGCATCATGGCCCTCCTCCGACGCACCGACGAATCCACGATCACGACGGACGCTTTATTTTTCCCTGACCCTGTCTTTTTCCCCTCACACAAATCATCGGCAATCCGATGGATTGGAAGACACGCATCACACTACGTGCTCTCGCGGACCTTGATATCGGTCATGGACTATTGGCATTATCTACTAGAACAACACGAAATCATCAGACGCCACTCTAAATATAAAACGCATTTTGCGAACTTTCTAGGCAGCATGTTTCATAACCCCCCCGAAGCGGTGGGGAGTCCCAGGTTTACGTTGTTTCGAGGGATAGGATTTACTCCCAGTGAAGTGACGAGGATGTCACTTCGGCCCTATATTTATTTCCCTTCTTTTTTATATATGATTTTTCTTTTGGGACATTAAAATTAAATGAATAAATAAAATATTATTGTTACTAAAAAAAAATTACAATATCAATGTTTCCTTCCTGCTGCCTCTCCCTTATCCTGTCAGGAGACGGGGACACCGTGGCCAGGCCTACCGTGGCCAGGCCTCCAAGTACGACCCCTGCCCACTCTGCCCCCTGACCTACTAACCTACTAAAAAAAAAAAAAAAAAAAAAAAAAAAAAAAAAGGTTAGCGTGAGCCTCAGCGGAACCTTAATTTTTTATTTACAGACAATTATCAAAGTTCAGGCACTCACACATAATCAAATTCGCTCTCCAAAATCCCAGGACATGTTCAGATTTGCTTGGACATATGCAGGATTTGACGGTCTACACACGGAAAAATTTGAAAACGTTAAAAACATATGTTTTGACAGAGCACAGGGAAAACTGTGCGACTGTGAAACTGTTGCATTCATTTGTTCCAGTTTATGTGACAAACTCTTATGTTTTCATCACTTTTTTGGGAGTGATTACACATCCACAAGAAAACCTAAATCGGGTAAGGTAGAAGAATCTTTTTACCCATTCGCCAAGTGTACAAGTTAGGTGGGTCGACAACATATTCCTGTCATGTGACGCACATGCCGTCACCAGTGTCGTATAGAATATATCAGGCGTGTTTTCCTGTGGAGGAATCGGTTGGTTGGTTGGTTGGTTTGGGGAAGGAGACCAGACAGCGTGGTCATCGGTCTCATCGGAATAGGGAAGGATGGGGAAGGAAGTCGGCCGTGCCCTTTCAGAGGAACCATCCCGGCATTTGCCTGGAGTGATTTAGGGAAATCACGGAAAACCTAAATCAGGATGGCCGGACGCGGGATTGAACCGTCGTCCTTCCGAATGCGAGTCCAGTGTGTGGAGGAATCGGTTGACCTATGACCTTGCGATCAAATGTTTTCGTTTCCCATTGGAGAGGCACGTCCTTTCGTTGCGGTCGCAAAACACAGATACTAAACTTATTACAGTGAACAGAGACGTCAAGGAATGAACGGACAGATCATGACTTTGCGAAAATGAAGAAAGTAAAATTTTCAGTCGAGGGAAGACTTGAACCCAGAACCTCTCATTCCGCAGTTACTCACGCTAACCACGGGACCACGGCGCTCGTTAGCTCACACCCCCCTTAATGTTGCCTATCTTGCGCATGGACTACTCAGTTTGTGTATTTTGCTTATTTTTTTCATAGTTCCACACAACTTCTTCCTGTTTTCTCGATTGATCTGCGTTTAAAGGCCGATCCACTGTGCCAACTTATAACTAAATCTGACGGGGGTGCGATGGGGAGGTTCCTTGTTAGTACGCCGCTCTTCAGCCTACATAATTTTTAAAACATAAGAAAATAAGAAAGAATAAAAACAGGCGATAAAACGGTGACGTAAAATGTAAAACGGCGGAAAATTATGTTAAAACATAAAACAAATGGTGGGCGATGATAATAAAATACACAGGAAGCAGACAGGGAAAATAGTAGGCAGACAATTTAAAAAACACGGCGACAGTCTGGATTCCGTTTACAAGAGATATAAAAATCACACCCTGCGACAACATGATGTCCGTTCGCAACGGTTCGGAAAAGACGCACAACACTTAACAATCACTGAGAACACTGCACTAAAAAGTCGGCACGGAGAACACACACCACAGGCAAGGGCAGATGGATAGATGAGGGGAAAAAAAGGGGGGGAAAGAGGAAAAACGAAAGGCAGGGAGCTTGGGGGAGACTGACGAAGGGAGAGGACTCAGAAGGGGAGAGCAGGGCAGCCGCGAAAGGGAATGGGGAAAGGCAGAGGGAGAAACGCAAAAGGACTCGGGGGAGAACTGATAACTGTTTCATTCCTTTCACTCTACACATCTCGCGTCGTGTCTCACTTCCGAGAATGTACATTTTTGATCTCAGTCCCACGAGTTGTGTTTCAATAACATATTTTTTTGTCATATAATGGGATATTAGCTTCCTTAGAATATTAGCTTCCTTGGAACTCCTGGCTTGCTGAAGGTTCGTGGTGGTACAATTGTCTCTTGCCTTAATAGACGGTCCAGTCACATTAATATGGCCGACCTGTGTGGCCGAGCGGTTCTAGGCGCTACAGTCTGGAACCGCGCGACCGCTACGGCTGCAGGTTCGAATCCTGCCTCGGGCATGGATGTGTGTGATGTCCTTAGTTACGTTTAAGTAGTTCTAAGTTCTAGGGGACTGATGACCTCCGACGTTAAGTCCCATAGTGCTCAGAGCCATTTGAAACATTTGAAACACATTAATGTGACCGCCGCCTATATTCGAAGTCAATGTGCAATAATCACATGTAGACAACATGTGGCATCACTATCTGTGCAGGGTATATAAATCGTGTCGGGGGGGGGGGCGGGTGGAGGGGAGAGAGAGAGAGAGAGAGAGAGAGAGAGAGAGAGAGAGAGAGAGACAGAGACAGGGACAGAGGAAAGCAAAGCGGTCGTCGTCGTTATGCGGTAAAAGAGCGATTTATCTGGCGTCAAAACGGACATGATGATTGGATGTCGGCCCAAGAACGGAAGCATTTCCAAAACGGCTAAGTTTGTGTTCTATTCACGTGCAGCCATGGTTACAGTTACCGTTCATGGCAAAATGGCGCTATTCAAACCTGATGCAGAAGGAAGTGTGGTACACCATTGGCCATAGATGACTGGGGTGAACGACGGCTGTCCGCAGCTCGTGGTCGTGCGGCAGTGTTCTCGCTTCCCGCGCCCGGTTTAATGAAATATAAAAAAAATTTATATATTTATTATGTAAATAAAGAATGAAAACTGAATGGAAACGGGGAGGAAATGCTGCTTTTAAAGATTTTTGTTATTTACTCTTTCCGTACGAACTTTGTTGTAGAACCCCTTATTTACGTGTGGTAATAAAAATTCATTTAGACAGGATTAAGCACATTTAAAATTACGTGAACCTTAGCAACCCTCTCATGCTGATAAATTCATACTAACTGATTAAGAACATTTAGTTGAAAATTGTATAAATTAAATTTTTTTTACGTATTTCGGCCTTGGCACACATTTTCTAAATGCAGTGGTTTTTTTTTAAAAATATTTACTGAATTCTTTCCCGGCGTTAGCTATGGAACACAAGACTGTCTCTGTTAGCATAAAATGGTTAAATATTGCTAATTATCATTGACAAAACACACTTCACTATACGTTTAAGTTATTTGCTTTAGAAATTGAAGGAACCAACAGATTAACAACTTCAACGTTAAGTATCCGTCTATGAATGCACAAATGTAAAACCAGTAATAAATTCCGTCAGCCTCAGGATCACTGTAAAAGAAAAATATTTCGTATCACTGCTAATTTTATCTGCTCCCGGTTTACGGGTTTGGTTAATTTTTTTTTAGCGGAACAATTTTTTAAATGTGCCGCCGCTGCAAATCGTTCGGTCGCGGCACAGCCCAGCAACACCAACGATAATCGCTAAAAATGCTGAAAATTCTTTAAAGAAATATTATAGATGACATGGGCAAGCTAATTTACATTAGTAATACACAATTTTTATAAATTATAATGTATTTAGACCACAACAATAATTAAACTTACATTACTTTGTAATTTCTCCTCTAATGGCGGCTAAAGACAGATACAGACAAGAGAAGTCTACTCATTCATAAAATGCTACGTCACAGGTTCCTCTCTCTCACAGCTCTCGAGGAAGACGTCAAAGAACGCACACCATGCAGTGCTATTTATATTATTGCTGACCATTAACATCTCTTTGTAATCTTACAACATTATTTTCCTCTGTGGCTGTATTTTACATTTTTTTTATCGCAGATACTAACATATTTCGTAATTACGTTATGAGTATAGAAATATTACAATCATAAATACATCGAGAATATTATTACAGAAAATATTACAATAATAACGAATGTCCCTTATACAAAATTAAATAACATTTTTTCCTGTCAAACAGTTACAGCACATACGAATTGTTTCATAGCGGCGTACATAGTACAATCAAATGTCATTTCATCTTATTAATAGTGTGTGTGCTGCCAGGGAACGTTACATTGCCCCCTGGCAGAATTTGGCAAAGAGTTTCTACACTTTGACACAATGGTGCCAGTAACGTTCTTTACAATTCTGTTTTTTTTTTTTTTTATGGAATGGCTCTTTTAATTAGTCCCAGGGTTATATACGTTCATGGCTCCCCCATTTGGGCGAAGGCAGACAGGAAACCTGGGCAAAACTGTGCCGGAGCCCAGCCATCCCAGTTAGTTCATGATTAATCTTGTCTCTTTAACAGTCATTGTTTTGAAATGATTTAGCAGTTTGTCATCAACGGTTACATAATATCACAGTCACATACAGTTCAACGAAAGTTTGTTGTGTGTGTTTAACAACTCGTAGTTATCATTTTTGCGATGTACTGCACACTTGTCTTAGGATATATCACTTAGTTTTTTGAAATCATCTAGTACAACGTCACTTTTCATAATGTTCTCACTACCTACGCGTTACAAATCCATCTCCTACACTTGTTAGTGTTCATTTTCTCTCGTCAGTTTACGTGTATACATAACAAGTGTTCAATGTTTGTCAAAAATCGAGTTCATTGACATGTTATGCAGTTTGTGTAAATATTTTGGAATATGTCAATAATGCTGTAGTTGGCGAGCGGTGCGAAATGATTGTTGAGCGGCGCTCGGCGCGGCGCGTCGGCTCCGTGTAGGTCACCGCCCCCGGTGTTGACAGCTACGGCGCGGCTGTCTGGTCTGCTACCGGCTGCTGCGGCCGCTGCATGGCTGAAGTAGCGGGATGCGCGTTGTATATCAGCTCGCCCGTGTGACATCTTCTTGCAGTGCTCCAGCAAATATGCAACAAGTTCACAAACAGTGTACTATCCTTATGGGCATTTTTCCTGCTGTGGGAAAGAACGCACACAGTTATTGGCAGTTATTGTTCAGTAGGCCTTCACTAGTCTGGTTTGCACAATGTTTCGTTGTCACAGTAACGCGTTTTATGGGCACACAATATTTTTTCACCATGTCATGACTTGTTATTAGTCACAAGCAAGTTTTCACTTTAGAACAAAATGTATCTCTGTGGTCAATGCGCTTTCCTGGCATCCCTTGACACACAAAGAGTTATAGTTTGACACTAGCTTGGTCCACCGTCTGTTATCGGCTCACTGTTCGTGTCGTGTTAGTTCCTTGTCCACTTGCACCCACGGCGATGATACAGTTTCTTATTGCTTGTTCGAAACAACCTCGTGACGTATTGCTGCAGTTTTAAAGTCACTGTCTGTCTCTGCCACACAATACTGCACTTTCGTTTAACTTTTTTCAGTTACTATGTCCGTTGTGCAATTTTTTGTAACAGCACATTCGTAACTTCTTTTTTCGCTCTTTACCAAGGTGTGTGATAATTGCGTACATGGTAACAAATATTAAAATTTCGTATTAGTTTGCCCAAAAATCATCTGTATTTATGTTCGAGTAGATTTTATTTGTGCAGTCCAGCCGGATTCAGGCATATTGTTCAAAAACTCCTTTGAAATTATGTCTCACTTTACTTGCAAGGTCCTACGTAACTACAGTAGGCTAAAATTGACTTGGACTGTATCAGGCTAGCTCTCTTTTTACTGATTCGATCTGCACATGCTTCAATTGAAGCTCCTTTGTGCGTAACTTTGCGTTACTTAAATTTGCAATAAGTTTGCCTCCCATGGTGCCCTCGGGTCTCTACTGGGTGCATTACTCTCTTTGATAACACTGGTTTGAAATTAAAGTTCTCAGGGTCTCATATTATTAATATTATTCTGGGTTCGAATCTGTCAATCTGACATATATATATATATATATATATATATATATATATATATGCGTAATAGAAAAGACTGTACCAAGAAATACTTCAAATGTGACACACATATAGAATATCATGCAGTACACAAACTAATCACTACTAAAATGTTCCTCCTGACTGATCTCTGTCACAATTTAACACTACACATAATTGAACTAATCAGGTTATCTGTGCAGCCATTTAGAGCATGTTTAAGCTAACACTAATTAAAAGGAAGACGTAACACAAATAATCATAAGCAAAAGAGAAAGTCAATCATATTCTTATAACTAAATACTTCTACACTAGTACATTATCTCTACAGATCACACATCATTAATGTTCACTCATTTCCAAAAGAATGGTGTACCTTTTTACACATAACACATAGGACTATTCGTCATTTACTGTAGGAATATTTTCACATCCTTGCGCGGATACAGTCCCCGTGCTCTCCCTGAGTGGGGATCTGCTAAGAGATAGCTACCATTTCCTTCTTGGACCAAGGAATGGAGTATGAGGCTCGACAGTAGGTTTTGTGAGGCTTCACCTCGATATTGTATTGATATCACTTAACAATTCCTGGTCGTTCTGAAAATACATCTGCATAGTTAGATAATAACTGTACCAAATCCTGCTGTTCCATTGAGTTCAAATTTTCGGACTGTGATACTTTGTTCACAAGTGCGTCCACATTTGCTTTTATTTGATCACTTTATACGTCTGGATAATAGAGATTTTGTCCTAGAGAATGAATGTCTAAATGTAGTATCCTCTGATTCCTACATTTTATATTAATAGCATTACAATTAGGCACAGGTACCTCTTCAGATCTGAGCATGGACAATTCTATCCTCCTACCCGTGTTCATCAAACTTAATTTTCCCCAAGAAAGGTCGATTACTGCGTCCCTTTCTCTCAAAAAATCTACCCCCAAAGTGCAGGCTACCTTTAAACCCTTTACTACCAGGAACGAGCACGCTATGGCTTCTCCCCCTATATACACTCTACCCGCACTTGGAGTTTAATTATTTGTCGCTGTGCACTGATGGCTCCAGTGACTTTGCAATTGTTCACAGGAAAAGTCAGCATACGCTTTTCTTTCCCCAGTACTCTGAATAAGTCCATACTCATGACACTGACAGTAGCACCTGTATGTACGATTGCTTGCACATCAATATTGTTAATTTTGATCTCTATCATCGCTTGTACTTTGTCTTTGTGCTCCTTTACGCACGTGGGTGGTTCAGTTATTAATTCATGTCCCATCTGTACCCCGTCATTATACCTGAGGATACAGATTTCCGATGTTTTGTTCTGTGTCGGGCTGCTCTCACTCCAAACCTTAGCCGACGATGGAGAGCGTATCTCGGCTGAATCTAGTTTGTTGGATTATTACTGGCGACCTTTGCTGAGTATGTGCCTCCGCAGCAGGCACCTGCTTCTTTCACACATGCTGGCTGCTGCATATTGATTACGATAGGTGAAATTTACACGCGAATACGGCAATCGGACGTCTACTGAGTGGCGACAAGTGGCCTGTTCGGTTGGATCACGTTTCATACTCCATCGCAGAGATGGCCATTGGCGTGTACAGTACGAAACATCTGAAAGCAAACACAGCAGCGAGCGTTGTGGTCTGGGGAATATTTTCATGGTATTCCCTGGTTGATCTCGTCATTCTGAAAGGCGCAACGAATCAACACAAGTATGCGTCTATCCTTGGGACCATGTCCACCGCCACATGCTGTTTGTTTTTCCTCGGCACGATGGCATCTACCAGTAGGACAACACAGCATGTCACACAGCTTGCAGCTGGCCACCAGTTTACTAGAATCTAAAACCAGTCGAGAATCCATGGGACCAGCTATGGGCTGTTAGCGTCTTGGATCCTCAACCGAGGGGCCAATCGCAATTGGCCACGGCACTGGAGTCGCCAGTAGTTCAAAATGGCTCAAACGGCTCTGAGCACTATGGGACTTAACTTCTAAGGTCATCAGTCCCCTAGAACTTAGAACTACTTAAACCTAATTAACCTAAGGACATCACACACATCCATGCTCGAGGCAGGATTCGAACCTGCGACCGTAGCGGTCGCTCGGCTCCAGACTGTAACGCCTAGAACCACTCGGCCGTCCCGGCCGGCAGTCGGCAGTGATCCACATCCTTTTCGATACTTTGCAGAACGTCAGTGACTCTTCCTGCACGTCTCGCAGCATTCTGCAATGCAAAAGAAGGATATAGCGGCTCTTGACATGTACTCGTAGTTCCATTGACGCGACTGGACTGAGCCGTGTGCGGCTCGCGTTGATGCCGTTCACAGCTTGGCATGTTGTAATAGCGATAGTGGCGTCTCGCCTTCTTAGTGTGTTCACTGGTGCCACTACGTTTGCTCGCCTTGTCTGACAGTGAGTGGCAGCAGCAGCGCTTATCGATTGCGCGTACTGTGGTACCATCATTGGAACGACCTCTAGTATTTCCGGGTCATCGCATGTGGAGCTAGAGGGTTGGGACGGAGCAGCGGTGAGGTCTGGACAACCAGTACTCGCCCGACCGCTGGCGGCACACATGCACTGTCCGGTGGAAAGATGTGGTCGCGAGAGTGCACGACCTCGTCAAGGACCGGATTCAGCGTGTTTTAATTGAATGGACTGAGATATTCGAGTAGTGCAACTTTCCTCTGTGTGTGCTTGTCCGCCCGTCGAAGTGACCTCGTGGCAATAAACTGTCAGTCGACGATTTATACTGGGATCTTTCCCAAGCTTGACTTGAGTGGAGACGACCGTTGGTTGGTCGTTCGGTCGGTCGTCGCAGCGGACGACGTGCATTTGGTCTTCCGACCGCTTCTGGTTCAAAAATAGTTCAAATGGCTCTGAGCACTATGGGACTTAACATCGGAGGTCATCAGTCCCCTAGAACTTAGAACTACTTAAACCTAACTAACCTAAGGACATCACACACATACATGCCCGAAGCAGGTTTCGAACCTGCGACCGTAGCAGTCCCGCGGCCGGCCAATGAGCAGTTATTTTAATGCTGTCTGCGTACTGGATTTGGTGAGGAGGGCTGCGAACGGAGATCAGTTCGGTTGGGGCGCAGCAGCGAGCAGGTCCGAGCAGCGCGAGGGCAAACCGGGGCCCCTGGCGGCGTGCTGCCGCTGCCGGATCAAGGAGTGGTAGCTGCGAGAGCGACGACTTCGTTGCACACCGAACCCTGGACGTTTAAGTTGAGTGAAGAGTTAACTCCTAATGCAACCTCCACTATTCTGAGATCTCGCCTTTGGTCGGCGTGTTGTTGCTCCCAGGGCCGCTGAGCCTGGCGGCAACGAGTGAAGTGTTTCGAGGCGGTGAAATACTGTAGCCGTCTATTTGTTATTCACCACTGAATTTAGTATTTTTCTTATTAATGATGTGCAACCAGCGGTATTTTCTGCCTTGTGGCCGCTAACGCCCCAGTTACATGCCCTGGAGGTTAGCGTACTTTTCTGGCAGTGTACCTTTCCTCGTCGTGTCGATGCTGTCCGACACGGCGTGTGGTTCGACAGCCTCTTGTATTGCACTGTGCATATTTGTTTTGGGAGGTCTACCTTGATTCTAGTGTTTCCTTCGCCCCCGGGTGTTTTCTGAGGACGCAATGCTGTCTGTCTCTTCGCCCTTGCCTAAAAATATTCCATCATTGTACCGGTGATCAGACGTTAGGAGGATCTGTTACGTGCGTACAACTCTTGGCTGCCTGTCTCACCTTACCTTATGTTTGAGTTACCTTCCCAGGCCGACCCTTGGAACACTTGCTGAGAATCGCTTGTCCTGATTCCTTAGATTATGATGTCTATTTTAAGTATATTTGTAATTTTCTAAATATTGTTGGTGTGGCCTTCATGGGAACAATAAATTCACTTCTTTGATGATAAGGCCTTCAGCCATGTTACAGTAAGTTTTTTTAATTTTTTTATTAAGCAAACTTGCTTTAAAAGCAAGGTATTTGTTGAGACGTGTGCTATTTGGAATTGTTTTCCTGGCTTCTAATTCAGGCCTTCAGCCATTTGCTGTTTGAGACTATTGTTGAGGTTATTGTTGTGGAATTTTTTGGTGATAAGGCCTTCAGCTCTCATACAGTCAACTGTGTTTTTTTTAAGAGATTGTCTTAAGATATTAATTTATTGATATAAAGTTTACGTATTTCTTGTGCGAACGAGAGTGATTACGGCCCCATCCACAATCGTAGCCTTATCCTGCCCCATACTGAGAACCCAGCACTCATGGACAGTGTAGTAGGTCAGAGTGAAAAATTCATGTACTCGTATGTTTTCTGGATACTCAAGGTCTTCTTTTAATGTATAACCTGCGTCTGAATGATGTGGTACACTCAGTATATCAGAACCGTCCGCAGAGGCTCATGCAAAATTAGAGAGTGGTGCGTATCAAACCCCGCCCGTGTAGAGACTGTTAACATAGATTCATTGTTACTTTCATTCTAGTCAGTTATGGACCTCTTCATCACAGCTGTATGTCTTTGCATGCACTGCCACCTCTGACATCAGGTTCAACAAATTTTAACTTCTCTGTGTTCATAGTAAGTTGCAATTTTATATTAGTAGACTTCAGCAAAGTGTCCCTTGCTGTCAGGTACAGTCGCATACTGTGCTGGCTCCAGTTGGTATGTTTTAAGATAGAGACTACGAAAATTTTCCGACACTTCAGCAAAAAGCAGGACATCAGTTTTCAAATACAAGTCAGACTAAACTCCTAATGTCTTGCATTCAAAAGAAACTCCACACATTACTCCATTGTTGGTATTCCAGTTCTTTCATTATCAGCGTTGAGCAAGCTTTTGCAATTTTTCATCCTACAAAACGGATTCGTCAGTTACACACATGCATAGAAACACGTCTCTCTTACTGATCAAATTAAACTTCGTTTTAGAATGAAAATAGTACAAACAGAACTCACATACTAATATAACGATGAGAAGAAGTAATGCTACTGCATGCTAGCCTTGAAATATTTATGTAACATAAATAGTAAATTTCTGTGTTTTCTTTCGCAGAATTAACAGGTTAACATCTTCCTTGCGATCGTGATGTTTCGAGACATGCAATGGGACAATATCATATACTTTTCCTTCGTTGTCTTCTGTCTCTTTCTCAGTTATTTCCACATATTTTAATTAATTAATAAATAAAATGAAATGTTTGTAAAGTTTAATGCATCTGAATAAGTAGTTTAATTAGTCACATGGTTCAAATTGTCGTTTTCTAGGTACAAACCAGGTATAGCTGACCGTGGAAGCAATAATGGCTATTCTCACAATCAACGATTATCATGGTTCGTTTTTTGTTTTGAATCACTTTTGGTGATTTTATGTGCATTTCCACATCAAATCCTTTCTCTATATTCACAGTTGTGCAAAGTTACTCCAATTCTTTTAACACTGGCCCGGAATTACAAAGTTGGAAAGTTTGCAGCTTTTTCATCAGCCTGTAATGTTGATTGAATATCGTTTCCTGATGTCTTCGGACAGCAATAGAGACGCATTCTTGGTGCTGATATTTATTTCTCTTGCCTCGCCTGACTTGGGTTGTAGAAATTTACAGGACTGTGACCCGTTTAAGGGGCTGACTGATCTCGTGCACTTTGTTGGTAAAAGTTAGATGACAAACACCATGAAAATGTTTGGGGTCCTTGAACCCATCATGAATGACTATTACGCGAGTACATATTCGACTTTTAAAAGCCGAACCCACAAAAATTCATTCAAGAGTCTCATCAATGGTCATAACGTGTTTTATAATTATGGGCCACCACTTGAAGAGATGAACTATTCACAGTAGCTTTTGTTTTGTATGTACAAGAAGTATCAAATTGTCTTAAGTTATATGAACTTCCTAGTAAAAAATACATAAGAATTGAAACTATTGGTAGTAACGTCCTTAATACTTCCATTCTGAAGATGAAAAAAGTCATGTGCGTATTCATACTCTCTTGATAATAGTTACATAGAGAACAGCAACAACTTCAGTCACTTGCTACTGATGGCTGCCTCACCTTTAATATCTGTCTTCCCATTTAGTAAGATAGTCAAGTTCTGTATCTGCAAGAAGAAGAAGAAGAAGAAGAAGAAGAAGTAGACGGAGATTCTCTTAAGAATCTCAAGTACAATGAGGTCTATTGGTAGTTCGTTAATACCTTTATTTTGAAGCTAAAGGAACTTACGCACGTGTGTACGCAAACACTCTTGACGACACATGCATAGAGGACAGCAGAAACATCATCCTGTAACGAAGCTCGCTGCTCTCCGTTGGATCTTCTCTGCCTCTTCTATCAACACTATCTGGTACGGATACCACACCGGTGAGCAGTGTTCAAGCAGTGGGCGAACAAGTGTACTGTAACCTACTTACTTTGTTTTCGGACTGCATTTCATTAGGATTCTTCCAATGAATCTCGGTCTGGCATCTGCTTTACCGACGATTAATTTTATATGGTAATTCCATTTTAAGTCACTCCTAATGCCTACTGCGAGACAACTTATGGAATTAACGGCTTCCAGTTGCTGACCTGCTATATTGTAGCTAAATGATAAAGGGTCTTTCTTTCTATTTATTCGCAGCACATTACACTTGTCTACATTGAGATTCAATTGCCATTCCCTGCACCATGCGTCAATTCGTTGCAGAATCTCCTGCATTTCAGTACAATTTTCTATTTTTACAACCTCTCGATATACTACAGCATCAACTGCAAAAAGACTCAGTGAACTTCCGATGTTATCCACAAAGTAATTTATATTGCGAACAGCAACGGTCCTACGACACTCTCCCGCGGCACACCCGAAATCACTCTTACTTCGGAAGATTTCTCTCCATTGGGAATGACATGCTGCGTTCTGTTATCTAGGAACTCTTGAATCCAATCACACAGTTGGTCTGATAGTCCATATGCTCTTACATTGTGCATTAAACGAGTGTGGGGAACTGTATCAAACGCCTTGCCAAAGTCAAGAGACAGCATCTACCTGGGAACCCGTGTCTATGGCACTCTGACTCTCGTGGACGAATAGCGCGAGCTGGGTTTCACACGATCGTCTTTTTCGAAATCCATGCTGATTCCTACAGAGTAGATTTCTAGTCTCCAGAAAAGTCATTATACTCGAACATAATACGTGTTCCAAACTTCTATAATTGATTGACATTAGAGAAATAGGTCTATAGTTCTGCACATCTGTTCGATGTCCGTTCTTGAAAACGGGGATGACCTGTGCCCTTTTCCAATCCTTTGAAACGCTACGCTCTTCTAGAGACCTACGGTACACCGCTGCAAGAAGGGGGGCAAATTCCTTCACGTACTCTGTGTAAAATCGAACTGGTATCCCATCAGGTCTAGCGGCCTTTCCACTTTTGAGCGTTTTTAATTGTTTTTCTGTCCCTCTGTCATCTATTTCGATATCTACCATTTTGTCATCTGTGCGACAATCTAGAGAAGGAACTACAGTGCAGTCTTCCTCTGTGAAACAGCTTTGGAAAAAGACATTTAGTATTTCGGCCTTTAGTCTGTCATTCTCTGTTTCAGTGCCATTTTGGTCACAGAGTGTCTGGACAATTTGTTTTGATCCACCTATCGCTTTGACATAAGACCTAAATTTCTTAGGATTTTCTGCCAAGTCAGTACATAAAGCTTTACTTTCGAATTTGTTGAACGCCTCTCGCATAGCCATGCTCACACTAAATTTCGCTTCGCGTAATTTTTGTTTGTCTGCAAGGCTTTGACTATGTTTGTTTGCTGTGAAGTTCCCTTTGCTTCCGTAGCAGTTTTCTAACTCGGTTGTTGTACCACGGCGACTCTTTTCCATCTCTTACGATCTTGCTTGGCACATGCTCATCTAATGCATATTGTACGATGGTTTTGAACTTTGTCCAGTGATCCTCAACACTATCTGTACTTGAGATAAAAATTTTGTGTTGAGCTGTCAAGTACTCTGAAATCTACGTTTAGTCACTTTTGATAAACAGAAAAATCTTCCTACATTTTTTAATATTTCTAATTACGGCTGAAATCACCGATGGTGTAACCGCTTTATGATCACTGATTCCCTGTTCTGCGTTAACTGTTTCAAACAGTTCGTGTCTGTTTGTCACCAGAACGACTAATATGTTGTCGCCACGAATCGGTTCTCTGTTTAACAGCTCAATGTTGGAACGTGCGGACACTCTCATTCTGTGTGATGACGGATCACAATCAGACACCCCGCTGCTGAACTGGATGGCTCTGTTGGTGGTGCTGACACACTCGTCCACCAGTTGGGCTACTGAAGTACGTGTGACCGCTGGATTCCTCGCCGCCTAACAGAAGAACACAAAGAGCAACGAAGCACCATCTGTGCGGAATTGAATATTACGAGGCTGATCGTGACAATTTTTTGTCGAACATCGTCGTAGACAATGAAACATGGACTCATCACTTCGAAACGGAAACAAAACGACAATCGATGGAGTAGCGCCACGCAATCTCTCCGAAGAAAACTTTCAGAGCCACACCTTCAGCCTGTAAAGTCATGCCGGCGTACTTCCAAGACTTTAAGCGGGTTATTCTGTTTGATGTGCTCTCTCATGCAGCTACCCTCAGGAACCTGGAGAAACGACTTCAGCGTGTTCGTCGCAACAAAAATGCAACCGAACTACTTCTTCTCCGTGACAACGCAAGGCCTCACACAACAGGAGTTCACTGGACTGTTCTTCCTCGTCCGCCTTACAGTGCGGACTCGCACTTTCCGACTTCGTTAGAGGATCATTTAGCAATCGCGAAAGCGTTACGGACATGATAGATAAACTCCAGTGGAAGACTCTGCAGGAGAGACGCTCAGTAGCTCGCTACGGGCTTTTGTTGAAGTTTCGAGAACATTCCTTCACCGAAGAGTCAAGCAGTATATTGCTCCTTTCTACGTATATCTCGCGAAGAGACCATGAGGATAAAATCAGAGAGATTAGAGCCCACACAGAAGCCTACCGACAATCCGTCTTTCCACGAACAATACGAGACTGGAATAGAAGGGAGAACCGATAGAGGTACTCAAGGTACCCTCCGCCACTCACTGTCAGGTGGCTTGCGGAGTATGGATGTAGATGTAGATGTTGATCCAGTGACGGATGCACTCCACAGGAAGCAGACGAGGTTATTGGTGCAGCAAGAGGTTGCGACTTCGACCACTAGACAACGCCATCGTATTGAACAGATATTATGTTCAAAAATACGGTTCTGTAGCCAAAGGAGTGGGGAGTAATTGGAGCACTGAATAAAACCAACCTTTCGGAAAAAAAGATTGCCTTACTTATTGAAAGCACGCCGTACGCTAGGATCACAATTACTTTGATATAATAACTTGCAAGTGAAGCAGTATCAAGATGAAAAACGAAATAAAGGACCTGTAAGGTGCTTGCAGTTGCAGATCTTGCCATAGGGCTGAAGCAGTCCGTTATAGGAGAACGTATTGTTATGGGTTTGCCAGCTGAGACGGAAGATGTACGGTTGTCCTCGGACAATGCGTACAACAGCGTATACACAATTTCTTTGTGTGAACATATTCTGAGATCTGCTTTGAGATTCGCGCAGAGCGAGAACGGAGTTAAGAGTCCTGACTGGAGGACTCGCATGTACTGGGTCTCTCGCGGAGACAGTTTGTTACTGTTAGCAGCTTTATGGCTTGGGAGCGGCGGCGGCGGGAGGCGCTAACGAAAGGTGCTGTCAGGCGGCGAACTGACCCCGCCGTCTTCTGCTCTCTTCTGCGGCGTGCGTGTGTGCTGTGAGTGCTCAGGAACACGGAAGAGTCTTGTAAACAAGCCAGCTCTGCAACGGAAAGCAATTACTGAAAAGTACTCACGCGTTTTAGGTCACTGATTGTAGATTTTCTCACAGCATACAACTGTTTTTGTTATACAACGGCGTTGCTTGTTTAAATGTGTACTTTACTAAGCACAGTTAGCTAGTTTCAGCGTGTGCCGTGATCCGCCAACAGTGGTGCGCCTAATTACAGTACTGGACACGGTGTAAGTAGGCTGTTCAGGTTTTTATGTTGGTAATGCCACGTAACGCTCTGTATGAAAATCACTGACTGTGCTGTGTGCAGTCTGTGTGTGGCTGGTTGGCACTGTTGAAATATTCGCTATTGTAGTGGTAGGCAGTTGGATGTGAACAGCGCATAGCGTTGCGCAGTTGAAGGTGAGCCGCCAGCAGTGGTGGATCTGGGGAGAGAGATGGCAGAATTTTGAGAGCGGACGATCTGGACGTGTGTCCATCAGAAAGAGTAAATTTGTAATATTGCATATCATGAACTAATATATATATATATATATGACTTTTGAACACTGTTAAGGTAAATACATTGTTTGTTCTCTATCAAAGTCTTTCGTTTGCTGACTATGCCTATCAGTAGTTAGTGCCTTCCGTAATTAGAATATTTTCTTTAGCTGGCAGTATTGGCGAACACTGTGTTGCAGTAGTTAGAGTAACGAAGATTTTTGTGAGGTAAGTGATTCATGAAAGGTGTAGGTTATTGTTAGTTAGGGACATTCTTTTGTAAGGATTATTGAAAGTCAGATTGCGTTGCGCTAAAAATATTATGTGTCAGTTTAAGCACAGTCACTCATAAATTTTCCTAAGGGGACGTTTCAACGGCAGTGGCATCATGTCCTTTGTACATTTTCGTACCTCACCCGGTAAAAAAGGATACCTTCTAAGGCCACGTCATGATCTATCTGTCTATCCGACTGTTAAGACCCTTTTTTCTCAAGAACGGGTAGATCTATCAAGTTTAAATTTCTGTTACAAACTAAGATCTGAGATATGTTGGCGGTGTGAAAAACGTAAGCTTTTAAGTCAGTCCAGTCAAAAGATACGACATTTATGTCACATATTTCGATACTTCGAAAATCACTCATCAAAACCTGTAGGGCTCTTTCCGCTGATATGGAATCATGAAATTCGACAAGAAGCAAGGTTTCACAGGAGAGGTAAAGTGGAAACTCCGAAAACTGTTAATTTGTAATTATATGACATTATTTCGTCATCTTTTGTCCGTCTACCTGTACGTCCGTGTATTAAGATCTCTTTTCCCCAGAAACCGGTGGAGGAATCTAATGGAAATTTATGTCAAATACTAAGATCTGGGCGGTGTAAATAATGAAAGCTTTTAAGTCAATGCAATCAAAAGATGCGGCCATATATGTTGCAAGTTTAGATACTCTAAAACTTACTCATCAAAACATGTGAGGAATCTATGCACATATTTGTCGGGCCTACTGGTTTAGCGGTAAAGCGCACGCCGGAATTCCTAGAGGTCGCTGGACCGCATCTTGGTCGGACCACCGATTTTTTAGTCTTTGTTTTAACCTAGACCTGTGATGATGGGCCGGTCGGTTCGGTTTCCACGTTGAACTGTAGGTCCCCCTTTGCCCAGTTGTATAACTGTGGTAGTTTAAGAGAGGTAGACAGACTTACACCAGGCCATTTAACCACACGAAATTTTTATTATTATTATTATCTGTACACATAATTAAAGTTTGTACGGATACCTCAGAGCACGAGCACTGTTCGCACTTGTCCGCTCTGATTTAGTTAGTTATCCTGTGTACAACACCACGATGGACATATCTGTGTGTGACGAAAGAACGTTGTCAGATTGCATTCATCATCGTCATACTGGCTTGGTGGATGGCTTGATCGGACGATGTGGAATTTGGGACAAATTTACACCGAGTGTAATTGCAGCAGCAAATGCTGCATGTCTGAGACAAGGCCGCGGCTATGTCCTACATTCGAATTTGACATTAAACCAGGTAACACAAGACCGCATGTTGTCTTTTCTGCCCTTACCCACCTCGATATTTAGTGTGCTCGACTGCTGCCAGGTCCCTCACCAAGTGAAGCCATTTGATCATTGCTGAGAGGCCTGTAAGCCACTACTCAACAGTAACTACGATTGGTGAACCATGGCAGACAACAGAAGCTGCATGGAATGAAGAACCGATATATTTTACTCAAGGTCAGTTCGACTCGATGTCCTACCGGATTCGAACCATTATTTCTGCCAGGAGTGTCAGCTCTGTGTGTTATAACGTGTGCCCAAATGAAACTGAGATTTCAGTTATATGCAAAGAAATTTGAATAAAAATATTATAGTTACAGTTAATGTGGAACAGTACAAATGTATAAACAGGGTGAAAAGTATTTAAACCGACACACTCCGGGAGGTTGTAGGGGACATCAAAACAAATATTTTCCCCTAAT
This sequence comes from Schistocerca piceifrons, assembly GCF_021461385.2. NCBI lineage: Eukaryota > Metazoa > Arthropoda > Insecta > Orthoptera > Acrididae > Schistocerca > Schistocerca piceifrons. The sequence goes on along the minus strand of NC_060143.1, from coordinate 451,007,383 downwards.
GTTATTTTTTCCTACGAGGAGTATTTAAACCAACAAACACTCTGCCTCTGCCAATCCATGTTTCTGGGAATCGTCGGTCCAGGAATCGACGCACACGATGACTGAAATATGCCGACGCCCCGTCATGTTGGAACCACATGCATTGTCTTGTAGGGAGCGGGACGTTTCCCAACAATTTTGGCAATGCTCTGGCGAGAAAATTCCAATAGTGCCTGCCATTTAATGGTCTATGTAGCAGATACGGCCCAGTTAAACAGTCCCAAGAAAACCGGCCCACAAATTGACGAAGAACCACACTTGATGAGCGCTAGTAACTGTTACATGTGGGTTACCCTCGCTCCAAACATGCGAATTGTGCATGTTGAAGACTCCATCACGACCGATCGTTGCTTCCTCCGTAAACAACACAGAGGAAATGTAGGATGCATGTCACACTGTTCCAGGTACCAATGAGAAAACTGTGCTCTGGGTGGATAATCAACTGGTTCCAAGTAGTGGACACGCTGTAAGTGAAATGGACGCAACAATTGCTCTCGAAGGACTGTTCACACTTCGTCTGATTCGTCCCCATGTTACGTGCAATTGCACGATTGCTGATTGAAGGATCCCGCTCCACATGTTCCAAGACAGCTTCCTCAAGTTGCAGCGTTGTTACCGTGCGACGGCGTCTCTGTGCAGGTAATCTGCTAAATGATCCGGTCTCACGCAGACGTTGGTACACAGCAGCAATGGTCGTATGATGCGGGATACGGCGATTAGGATATTATTGTTGATAAACCCGCTGTGCAGCTCGTCCGTTGTGGTGCGCTACGTAGTACGCACCAACCGTATCAGTGTACTCACTCCAGGTGTATCGCTCCATTAGTAAACAGAGACAATGCACTACTACGCTGTTGGACATCAGTTTCCTACAACTGAAGAGCGTAATACGGCATCCACTGGTTTAAATAATCCTCATAGGAAAAAATGGCATTAAGGAAAAATATTTGTTTTGATGTACCCTACAACCTCCCAGAGTTTGTCGGTTTAAATACTTTTCACCCTGTATAACTGCCACTGACGCAAATACACCCAGCACATGAGAAGAGAATGGATGGGCTCACTGTAGAAACTCCTGGGTTGATGAAGGATCCAGTTTTCCATGGTATCCTATACTTCCTTGTGGCAAATGAACTTTTCAGAGAGTGTTATAAGGAACTTAAGATATGACAGTCACATGGACAAATGTGTGGACTGCAAGGAGAAGTTCCAGGACCTCACACTGAAATTTGCGGAGTAGCTTGATGGTTCTCTTGGCCACATATGCCCTAATGTTATCCTTTAGATGCGCTATTCCACCAAAGTACTGCAATATTTCTTAGCGTCAACTGTTCCACCCTGCGGTAGCCGATCGATGGGTAGAGGTCCTTAGTCGTCAAAAAAGAAACTGAACATCACTTTTCCGGCCTTTGGGACAGAGTGGGAGACGAGTGGAGCCGGGATGCCACGACTCCATGCTCATTCGTTTGGAGACGGGATCGAAGTGGTGACCCATTTTTCATCACTTACTACACGAGTAATGAAATCCGCTCCTCGCTCCGTGTATTTCAACAGATAGATCAGGCAGACACTCATCTTCGGCGTCTTCTGATCTCTGAGAGACGATTTGGCACTCACTGGGCACAAATTTTCCCATAACGAAGCTTCTCGTAGATTATGTGATGTGCTGTTCCTCTTCTTATTGACAGTTCAACACCAATGTCACATGTGATGTTCCGACTATTCGTCCGTATGATCTCTTCCATGGCCGAAGGTGCGCCTGCCCAGGGCGTGGCATGTGCTTGATGTTCACACATTCCGCCTCATAACGCTGATACCACTGGAAAATTGTGCACTGTGGGAAACACTGTTCTCCAAACACCGCTTGCATCCTAGAATAAAATTGTGAAGCACGCTCTGCTTCTGCGTGAAGAAGCTGGAAAGCCACCCCTTGTGATGATCATGAGAAATCCATCGTGCAAGAAATGAGGAAACTGTCTCGAAGCCTTTAACAACGCTTGTGCAACTGGGAATACATCCACGCCAACTCTCGGCCAACACATGCACCCACCGGAGTTATAACACCGCTATAGCAAAGGTCTTCTTTCCATTTGGGAATAACTTGTATGTTGTTGGTGTGGTCTTCAGTCCAGAGACTGATTTGATGCACCTCTTCATGCTACTCTATCCTGTGCAAGCTTCTTCATCTCCCAGTACCTACTGCAACCTACATCCTCCTGAATCTGTGTAGTGTATTCATCTTTTGGTCTCCCTCTACGATTTTTACCCTCCACGCTGGCCTCCAATACTAAATTGGTGATCCCTTGATGCCTCAAAATATGTCCTACCAACCGATCCCTTCTTCTAGTTAAGTTGTGCCACAAACTCCTCTTCTCCCCAATTCTATTCAATACCTCCTCATTAGTTATGTGGTCTATCCATCTAATGTTCAGCATTCTTCTCTAGCACCACATTTCGAAAGCTTCTGTTCTCTTCTTGTCTAAACTATTTTTCGTCCACGTTTCACTTCCATCCATGGCTACACTCCATACAAATACTTTCAGAAACGACTTCCTGACACTTAAATCTACACTCGATGTTAACAAATTTCTCTTCTTCAGAAACTCTTTCCTTGCCATTGCCAGCCTACATTTTATATGCTCTCTACTTCGACCATCATCAGTTATTTTGCCCCCCAAATAGCAAAACTCCTTTACTACTTTAAGCGTCTCATTTCCCAATCTAATACCCTCAGAATCACCCGACTTAATTCGATTTGATTTTGTTGCTGTTCATCTTATATCCTCCTTTCAAGACACTGTCTATTCCGTTCAGCTGCTCTTCCAGGTCCTTTGCCATCTCTGACGGAATTACATTGTCATCGGCGAACCTCAAAAGTTTTTATTTCTTCTCCACGGATTTTAATTCCTACTCCGAATTTTTCTTTTGTTTCCTTTACTGCTTGCTCAATATACAGATTGTATACTTACTATATAAGATTGTATATTTACTATATTACCCTACATCACCCGCAAACTGAATCATATATTCTTCCTACTATAACGTATTCATACGAAAAGAAAATATTGTCATTTGCTATCCTTCCTCGTCTTTGATGTGTATTTGGCGTCTGTCTAGGGCACACAGAGAATTTATGCAGTTACTCCAGCCAGACCTATTCCGAGTCTCGAGAGAACCCTGGATGTATATGTTATGCAGATGGCCAGATGAATGCAGATGGCGGACGGCAGATAGGACGGCGCTGAGCTGCGGCAGGAATGTTAATTAATGGGGAGAGAGGCGGCTCTGTTTGTAGGCTGGCCCGGCCGTCAGGAGGTTCGGCAGCTCTCCACCAGCCGGCACTGACGTCCAAACAGCCGACAAGGCCGCGCTCAATGTCGATCAGCGAAGAGCGCTGCTACCCCACCCTTACTGAGGTGGAGTGTAAAATGCGGCAACCGGTTGTATACAGTAGGAATTACATCAGAGTCACAGGTGGGAAATACTTGTAACTGTGATCATCCAGCCTGTGCTCTACATATTGGAGCAGAGAAATGCGGCTAACGATTTTTTATAAACCGACGAGACATATTCTGCAATTTTAATTTTGTTCTGTTATACACGGAATTAAGAAAGTAAAAGAGCTATTTCACTCTCATGTAGCTCAATCAATGGTTCTCTCTCTAGTTATCCCCTCACAAGGAGACCACGCGGCACCTAGACTTTTGCATTTTTTTTATATTTATGTTCAGAACTCACACATCAATCTCACGAAGCTGTTCTAAGCAGCTCTAAAATATTCTTGAGAAAAATCGTCTTCGAAGTTTTCCGAGTATCTTTAATATGCTGTAGCAAGGTCGATTTTTCCTAGACATACAGTTTGTCTGCTCCCTTACCATATATGGGTCTTAGGTTCGAATGCTAGCCGACGCAAATTTTTCAACTCAGATGCATTTTCTATCAGTATTTCTGCGACGTGTGAAACACATCAAGGTAGAAAAATTTCAGTAGCACTCGAGACTGTTAACTGTAGGTTCCAGTCTCATTTCGGTAATTATAGTCTTTCTCCGTTAAGTTCGATTATCTAAATCATTTTAACATAAAATTCAACAAATATATATAATACAAGCTGCCGTACAGTAGCCACAAGATGTTTGTGTTGTAAGTTCACCAGATGTCGCTAATATTGGCATACACTTTATTTTCGCTGTTTCTATTAATTATTGAAAACTAGTGTACTACTGACAACATGACTCGTGCATGTGATGTTATTTATATGTATTTGACGATGCTGGTGCTGATTCCGCATTTAACATTTGACGATGCCACTATGGCTGCAGTACATTAGGACTTTGTTTTTATGGAACAGGTATGCCTCTTCATATTTAAAGCGCACAAATGTACATTTTTTCAGTACTACTTTTCATTATGGCCTATGTATTGTTCTTAAGCTGCATACAGTTTGCGAGTGTATTTATGTTTTTCCCTTTTTGCTGCAGATCTGATGATGGTCATTAAAGACCGAAACCAGTAATCTGTTAACTAAAAGTTTGTGACCATAGACGTAAATTAAAGGAAACTTGTTACATATACGGGTCACTGTTTTTTCGCGACAATGTCGCAGCTTGTGTAATATTTTTGTTATTAGCTGTGGACCAACAGAAAATTGGTTTATCAAATTATGCACTGAGTTGATTCGAATCCTTAGTAACCAAGCAGTTGTAAACAGCTTTAGGATTACTAGTTACAATTATGCTACATTATTAAGGTACGCCGGCCGGAGTGGCCGTGCGGTTCTAGGCGCTACAGTCCGCGCTACGGTAGCAGGTTCGAATCCTGCCTCGGGCATGGATGTGTGTGATGTCCTTAGGTTAGTTAGGTTTGATTAGTTCTAAGTTCTAGGCGACTGATGACCTCAGAAGTTAAGTCGCATAGTGCTCAGAGCCCATTTATTAAGGTACACATGGCGTAGAAGCGGAGGTGGAACAGTCAACATTATAGTAACAACTAAATCGACATCTATAATTTGTAAACCACTGTAAGCCGCATGGCAGAGGGTACATTCCATTGTATCAGATACTAGGACTTTTTTACTTTTGCATTCGCAAATGGAACGCGGAACGAATGATTGTTTAAAAGCTTGGCTGCACACTGAAATTACTCTAATACTGTCTTCGCGTTCCCTACGGAAGTGATTCGTGTGCGGTTTTAGTATGTATTAAAGTAGGCTCTTGAAGTTTCCTAAGTAGACTTTCAAAGGATAGTTCGTTCAAGTGCCTGCCAGTCTCTTTTTTTCAACATCTTCGTGATACACTGCGCGTGTATCAAACAAACCTGTGACCATTCGCGATGCCCTTTTTTTTAACCGTTCAGTATCATCTGCTAGTCCTACTTGGTGCAGGTCCCACACACTTGCGTAGTATTCTAGGATTGGTCGCATGAGTGTTCTGCAATCAGTCTCCTTTGTAGACAGATTTTATTTTCCTAGTATTCTAAAAACGAACCGATGTCTGCCAACTGTTTCACCTGCGGCTGAGACTATGTTATCGTTCCATTTCATACCTGTACAGATGTTGTTAGAGTAGAAAGATTCCAACAATGACTCTTTCATATGTTAGTCATAGGATACTACGTTTTTTCATGTTGTAACGTAAACTATTTTAAATTTCTAAGGTTTTAATGCCAATCTTTACGACAATTTGACATCTTATCAAGATCTGAAATGTTAGTGCATTTCTTTTTAGACAGAACTTCATTGTAGATGACACAATCATTTGCGAATATTCTGAGATTACCATTAATATTGTCTGCAAGATAATTATTATACAATATGACTAGCAAGGGTTCTAGCACCCATCCTTGGGGGACACCTGCAGTTACTTCTACATCTGTCGACGATTCTACATTCAAGATAACATGGTATCTCCACCCAGTCACAAATCTTGCTTGATAATCCATTTGGTTGTACTTTCGATGATAACCTAGTCGGATGCAAGACAGTTTGAAGATATTTGTTATTGTACAGCCACAGTGTGGTGCATATTGTTAAGATCAGATCAACAGAATGCTTTACACTGAATTCTGTAAGGTGTTCTTACTTCGCAATTCGCTGTATTGTAAACATCTTGCAGTCGTTTCTAAGCCATGAATGCTACAAACTGGAAATAGGCAGCTGTAATACTTTCTACAATTTCGCTAGCGAAGATATAATCATACTTTTATGAAAATTTTGGACAATTTATTTTAATTTTTCAAAATATACGAATCTATATAATTCATTCAGACAAACTAGAATACTTAGAAACTGTCACCAAATTTGTTAAATGTACGTCTCCAGAAAGACACTCATCTTGTAATTTTAACTTCATAAATAAGTAGTTCAATAATTTCAGCTCCCAGTTCCAGAACAAAATGTTTATTTCTTTAAAGGTACACGTGTACTTAGATGAACAATATAAATAAATATACAGGTGCTCAGACTACTTAATACATAACATTTTTGTCTCTATAGAGAATAGAGTTTTAACAGACTTTTTGGACTATGAATAAAACTCTTAATTTCATATTTTTTTGTTGTGGCTTAATCACTATCTTCTTTTATATAAGATGTGTTTCAGTGTCTAAATGAAAGGCTGTTTGTCTGCCATATGAATTTCCCTTCTTTTATTTTGGAATCATCCACAATAGCATGTAACAGGTATTTTCGTTCTTGCTAATTGTATGTGCTATGTATGTGATAAAATACGTAGAAACATACTTCTATACTGCAGTTTTTGAAATATGACGGCTCATCAAACTACGAAACCGCAATGTATAGTCATATCTTTTATGTCCCTCTTACTGCTCCTGGCACCGTCGGAAATACTAACATTATGTGAGTTATGAGCAACAACAGCTTCTACTCTATTACTGCGGTAGAAAAAAGCACATTAGCAAAAAATTACTTTTTCATGGCAAGACAATACGCGACGCTTTGAGACACGTGTCTGCCCTCCTCAGTGAAAAACTGCGAAGTGTTCATTGCACCTGAGTTAATAGGCAGCCATTAGCTGTTCGCGTAGTTTAGTGTTTGTTAAATGCTCGTCGTAACATGCAATTTCAAAGTTAATTTTCCATGTCCATTGCATCATTTTATGTGAAAATATTATTGCCGTAGATCACCTGTGGTTTAGGGGCAATACAGGAATAGATGCAGCAGAAATAAGCATCAAATATGATGACGGCAACGCAATACGTGAAGATATAAGAAGTTATGACACCAGACCAAAAGCAATATCCCGACCAGGAAAACAGTATTGTAATTTGCCAAAAACCATTTTGTGCAATATGCGACAACATCAGAAACATCGAATTTAAAGGAATTTTAAGTGTAAACTAACAGCATTGCACGATGAAATACAGCAGAAACGAACTTACTAAAATGTTTTGAAAACTACGCATGAGGATGGTATCCCTGCACCTCGGATATTAAGTCTAATGTGTAGATTACTGGTTCCTCTATTTTTATTTTGCATTTATGATTAACTATTTTACGTATTATGTTTTTTGTGTACATAAGCACTCCAAGACGGATGAAGCTGGTAAAAAAAGGCTCCAAAGTTAGAGACAAACTTTATTTTTTTGGTCCTCCCCTTTTTAACAAGAAATAAACTGCGAATTCCTATAAATGACGAAGTGACCGGATGTAGACAAAATATCAGAATTGCGGCAACAAATGCTAGTACTTCAGCTGCATTTAATTTGTTCACCATCGGTTCTCGTATTAGACAGCGTTCTGTGATAGAAGTTCTGAATGTAGAAGGTGAAACGCCGATTCGCAATCGTGAAAGAAGGAAAAATGTGCACGGCGATGGAATTGTGGATATCAGCGCTGTTAGACGATGGCTTCATCGCTGTAAAGTAGTTGAAGTGCAGTCACCGTTGGCTGACGTAACGCTGAGCGGCAGGACAGTAATTTCAGTGACGCCACACAACATTCAGCAAGTCGATGGCACAGTTCGCGGTGACTATCGGGTGAGAGCGAATGATTTGTGACCCATTACCTCCCACAGCAAAAGCAGTGTGATGACGGTCATACAACAGCTAGGACACCCAAAGGTTTGTGCAACTTGGGTACCGATAACGTTAACTGGCCACTGAAATTATTGTGAAAACTGTATGTCAAGTCTTGACTCATACCCGTCACAGTCCTGACCTGGAACCATCAGACGTGAATCTGTTCGGGTCACAATAAGAAGATCATCATTGGATTTTCTTTGAGGATGTGAAAAGGCCTTCGAAACGTCTTTGCGTCAATGGCTTCAGAAGCAGATCCTTGTATTTTACCACACTGGATTACATGCCATTGTAAAAAAAAAATGTACCAAAACTGTGGAAATGGATTTAGGTCTTTTTTAGAAGTCATAAATTAATTGTCATTGTTGTCGTTTCCAACCTAAGTGGTTGCATTTGAAATTCTTGGCCAATCAAAAAATAAAAAAAATTGCTGGCGTTACTTTTCGATTGACCTTCATATTTGCATTTATAAAGAACCATAAATTTCATTTTTAGGACAGAGGAGATATTACTGCATGGTCATAAGTGCACCATGAAGTGGACTACACCTGTCAGTATAGGCTTAGCGTTTTGCGTCCGCACGTCCGCACTTCAACACCTGACCTAATGCCCAGGGAAAAACAAACGTTAGTAACTTGCTCTTGACCATTTACAGGGTGTCCAGTTCCAGTATCAAAGCGATTTACAATGACCTCAGATTTGAAAAGAATGTTACTGGCACAGGGGGAAACGTCACGGAAAAAAGAATTAACGGAAATTTGAGTAATATATGGTGCTATAAGCGTCAGGTGTCCGGACCACGGCTGTTCCTCAATTTTCGTCCAAGACCCCCAGCATGACAGTCTCTATGAATGTTCACGCGTTGTTGGTAAAATTCTTTTACAAGAACGGTGACCGCGCACCAATAGCTCTGAAGAAGTTGCGGACAGTCGAGAGTATGGAAAAGTGCACTGGTCCGATGTCTGCTAAGAGTCTGGAGAAAATGGTTACAAAATTCGAAAATACAGGTTCTTTTGAAGTGAAATATGGCAGAGGGAGGAAATCGGCAGATTTGATGTCTATGGAAGATGTGTCCACAGCACTGCAGTGGGGCTCGATCCGTTGTGTGCAAACATTCAATGCACGGGGAAATGCCCGAACGTTGGACATGCGTGCTAGCACGGTGCGTAAAATCCTACGAAACATCCTCCACTGCTGTCCATGTCCAGGTGACCAACCAGCAAGACAAACGTTGGCACTGGAAGTACTTGCTTGCATGGAAGTGGACAATGAATGACCATGGAATATTCTGAAGGCATAAAAAGCCCATTTACATCTCCAAGGATATGCCAATACACAGAACTGCAGAATGTAGGCAAGGGAAAATCAGCACGCACATCAACTGGTAACCCTTCATTCTGCAAATGTGATGAGCGGTGCAGGTTGACGGCTTTGTTTATTGTAGGGCCGCATTTTCTCGAGGAGATGAGTCCTGCGTGTTCTGTTGTGTGTACCGTCACTGGCAAACACTCTGAGAGTCTTAGATACTTTTGTGCCCCAACGTCATTTTAACCCCTCAACAGCACGAACGTGTAAGCAGGATCATTTTTATGCAAGATGGCGCTCCGTCAGTGAAGTAGCTGCTGCAGGGACATTTCCGAAATGCGGGATTATCAAACATCATTTCCCTACAATCTGGCAGTCCAGATCACCTGATCTTAATCCGTATGACGCCTGGCTGTGAGGTTATCTCAAAAATGTTGTGTTAACTGCTCCAATTAGGAACTCGGCTGAATCGAAGACACATATTGCGCAAAGCATTGTGAACGTGACCCTCTAGACACTCCCATCTGCAGTGATACATAATGTTTCTCGATTTTAACTTGTGGCAGATAACGGTGGACAGCATATTGAACATATCTTGCGCCAGTCTCAGTACAGTCATAAACCGATGTCAGTTGCTTTTTAAGCGGTTTTTGTCATTTTGCTTTTTATGCAGTTTTTGGCCTCTACACAGTTAAAAACCAATTTATCCCACCCGATGTGGTACGACTTACACATGGTGGATGGGCTTACATAAGTAACAGTGCCACAGTTGTTGACTGCTGAACATGAGCAGTCATGCCTATTGGACAGTACAGACGGTGTAATGTGCAACTCATGTCTTAGCCATCGTATTGACACACTCATTTGTAGCCGATCCAGTACTTTAAGGCGCTTACAGCGCTATCTGTTCATAAATTTTTCGTAACGTGCTGTTCAAATTTGACGTCATTCTGAACAGTTGTCCTCTTTCTACAGCGTTTTGAAACTGGAACATTAATCATGGGCACCTTGTACTTGGAGGTACTGACCAGCATATTATCTGTTATAAATATAATTATTAGTCTGCAGATAACATCAGTACTTATGTAATGCTTTTCGTTACACCCTCCTAAGTCACCAACAGAAATGTCTGCACTTAAACCCGTTACACCTTGTATAGTAATCAAAAGATAATTTACTTGTTACTTTTTTCAGTTCCATGGGATGAAAAATTCATTTATCATTTAATTTACCATTAAAAGGAACTTAAATTTTAATCCGTAATAAAACAGAAGTTCACCACATGAATCGAAATAGTTACGACAGTTAACCTTTTCCATCTTCCAGGAGAATTATTACGTTTTAATAAACAAGATAAAAGGCACAGACAGACAAATAATAAACAGGACAGCGCCTTTGTCTGGCACTCAAAACGTCCCGGGAGACTAAATCTTGAAAAAAAGTATAGTCAAAGATGGCAGAAAAGTGGACAAAGTCTCTAACCAATCTCTTTTCCTTGCTACGGACACTGCCATGAAAGGCGGAAGAATCTGAAGGATCAACGGCATGAGGCTACAGAAGGCAATGGAAACAACTGCATTAACGATACACAATGTGTAGGCCAAGGCATCTGGACTGTAAGTGAAACTGTCATGATATCTTCAACGGCGAAAGATTACAGATTCGTTCCCCGTTGGGATATCAGGAAAAGGACTGCCGGAGGGTAGATTACCATTAGAAAAAGATTGAATAATGAACAAAAAGGTAACATCCTTCGAGTCGGAGCGTGAAATGTCAGAAGTTTCAATGCTGTAGGGAACATGTGAAAAGAGAAATGGAAAGATTCAACGTAGATTTAGAGGGTTTAGTGAAGTGTAAAGGAGATATGCACTTGTGGTCAGAGGAATATGAGGCATCATCAATAACAACTGAAAATAGGATTCGTTATGAAGGTAGGACACAGAGTGTGTTACTGTAAACAGTTCAGTGGTAGGAGCACGGAAAAAAAGTCAACGTGAACAACAGTATCAGTGGAGAGTGTTTTACTTTGGAATATCTTGCAAATTTTTACATCTAGGCAGCCCTGTAATAGAAGTTTAATATGTTTTCTTATTCCATTTTGAAAATTACAGGAGTTTCTGTGAAGAGGATGGTTTTTCCAAATATGATAAAGTGTCTCAAGATGCAACATCGCTCATGTACCTAGAAGCAAATATGCTATTCAATTTTAAAAGTGTTGTAATCGAGGAAATCTTGTCAGTTCTGAGCTTAATAGTGTATGTGTTACAATATTACTCTTCTTCACGCCAAAAATCAGTAAGTGAAATCAAATTAAGAAGAGGTATTTACAAAAACCACTTGCATGTTTATACGTTTTGAAATAGAAGGTATTGGTTTCGACCACAAATTTTCATTTTCAAGAAAGGCGAAATTGCTAACGCTTCACAGAAACTCAGTTCACTTGCGAATATCACGTGTTCCATGGTAGAAGACCATCTTCTGCTTCAAAGTACTATATGGTGTACGGCTAGTGAGGTGCAGCTTAATTGCTTACACTTTTTATAACCACCCCTTAGCACTGAAAGTGTGCAGCATTTTACTCGCCAGAAAACTATCTAACTAATGAATTAACAACGTATTCAAATATCTTTAACATATTATACAGCACTTCTGTATGCAAAACTTGCAATAATTACAAACGTACCTCAAAACACAACCTTATGTCTCACAAAAACGAAAACGGTATAAAATGACGGAAACTGATCATAACGTTTTCTAATGGGCATTATTTCATTTGACCCTAAATTCATTAGTTTAAAGACTGACCAGAAAACATCGTGTGCTCCTAGGGTACACTTCCCTCCAGGTACAGTACTCATCTACAGGTATACATGCCGACGTTACAAGCAGAAGATGAAGAGAAAGAGGAAGTATATGAAGACACTGAACAAGTAATTTAGCAAATGCAGATAATAATCTGATAATCGTGGGGGATTGGAATGCGGTAGGAGGGGAGGATTAAAAACAGAGTTACTGCAGAATATGAGCTTGGTAATAGAAAAAAGAGAGGAGAAAATCTTACTGGGTTTTGTAATAAATATCAGCGAGTAATAGCGAATACGCTGCTTAAAATTCACAGGTGGAAGAGACGTACTTGGTAAAGGCTTGGGGACACGGAAAGATTCCAGATGGACTACCTTATGGTTAGAGATTGTGAAATCATACACTGGATTTTAAAGCGTACCCAGGAGCAGATATGGACTCAGATCATAATTTAATAATGATGAAGAGTAGACTGATGTTTACAATAATTGTTCAGAAGAACCAATATGAGAGGACGTGGGATCTCTAAGTACCGCGGTATGACAAGTGTGTTAGAAGATCTCTAAAGCATTAATACTGCGATAGTTAATATCACAATCGGTAATTGAACTGGATAGGAATGGACATCTCCAAAAAGAGCAATAACGTAAGTTGCATAGGTAAACGTAGGTAGAAAGATGCGAAGAAACCTTGTGTAACGGAAGAGATGCTTGAAATGATCGACGAAAGAAGAAAACTCAAAGAAATACCGCTGTATAAGTCACTTTGGAATTAAATAATGAAGAAGTATGGAAAAAAGCCGAAACTGCAAAAAAAATGACAGAATCGAAAAAGAAACGGTAATCGGAAGGACTGACTCATATAATAGAGAAGCCCAAACGACCATTAGTGAAATAAACGAGGGCGGCAGCATTGAGAGGGCAGTAGTAGTTACACTGCTAGAAGCATAAGAATCAGTGAACAGGGTGAAAGAGTACAATGACGACCTCTAGGAAGCGGAGAACTTGCCTGATAATGAGATAGAAGAAAAAATAGGAATAGATTTGGAAGACACAGGGGACGTACTGTAAGACTGAGAATTTAATAGAACTTTGGATGACTTACGATCAAATAAAGCAGAAGAGATAATTAACATCTCTTCGGTAATTCTGAAATCATTCGATGCAGTGGCAACCAAAAGGCTATTCAAATTGGCGTGTAGAATTTATGACACTGTGAGCCTGGAGACATGCCATCCACTCGATCCAAAAGATAGTAAGGTTAGATAAGTGCGCGAAACACCGTACAAACAGCTTAACAGCTGATGCATCTAAATTTCTGACAAAAATAATACAGAATAATGGAAACGATAGTTGGAGCCCTGTTAAACGACAATCAGTGTAGGTTTCGGAAAGGTACAGCCGCCTTTGAGGCAATTCTGAGACAGCGTTTGAAAATGGGAGCAAGACTTAAGAAAAATCAAGATACATTCATAGAATTTGTCGTCCTAGAAAAAGCATTCGATGATATAAAACGGTGAAAGATCTTCGAAATACTGATAAACATAGGAATAGGCAATAAGGAAAGGCTGGTAAAATACAATATGTACAAGAACCAAGAAAGAAGATCGAGAACAAAGTGTTCGATCTAGCATGTGTGTAAGACAAGGAAGTAGTCCTCCGTTCCCGCTTTTACATCTCTAAATCGAAGAAACAATGACGGAAATCAAAGAAAGATTGAATTGTGGGATTAAAAATCAGAGTGAAAGCATGTCAGTGACAAGATTCGGTGATTACACTACTATCCTCATTGGAAGTTACGATCAATGTCAGGACCTGTTGAACGGAATGAATAGTCTAATGAGATGACCTAAAAGACGAAAGTGATGAGGAGGAGCAGAAACGAGAGTAACGATGAACTTAATCTCGAAATTAGCGACCACGGCGAAGACGAAGTTAAGGAATTGTAACACTCGGAAGCAAAACAGCACACGAGGGGCGAATCTAGGAGGATACAAAAAGCAGACTATCAGAGGCGAAGATGACATTCTTGGTCAAAGGAAGTCTACTAAAACGTACTAATATCAAATTTCGGTCTTAATTTGAGGAAGACTTTACTGAGAACGTACGTCTGAAGCACAACAATATATCATAGTAAATCGTGGACTGTGGTAAAACAGGTACAGAAGAGAATCGAAGCGTCTGATGCTATAGAAAGATGTTAAATTTTTGTGTACTCATAGGACAGAAATGAGGCGGGCCTCCATAGAATAGGCGAAGAAAGGGACATATGGCAAATACTGCCAAGAAGAAGGAAGCGAGCGACAGGGAATAACCCTCATGGTGCCAGATGGAACTGTAGAGGATACAGACTGTAGAGAAAGACAGGGATTAAAATACAGCCGACAGATGACTAAGAACTCTGGATGCAAGTTCTGTTCTAAGGTGAAATGGTTGGCACATGAGGAATTCGTGCGGGCCGCACTAAACGAGTCATGAGACTCTTTGGAAAAAAATTACGGTTTACTCACGTTTCTTCAAAGCCAAAACTACTTGTTTTGGATAAAACTGCCGAAAATGGTTTAAAGAAAGGGAAAAACAGACCAGAAAAGAAATCCCTACGTTCAAATGCAAAACATCAGGACTTCCTCGTTAAAGGCAAATATCTCTTTACATGAAAATATGTATCCACACATATACAAAACTTCAAGAAATTTTCCGAGCGTCCGTTTGCGTACTTTAACATCACAAAATCTACAAATTTCTGGTACAGATCCATTCCTCTACTAGGAATCTGAAACAATTCTTCATTCTCATAATGATGTCCAGTATCCATGAAATATAAAAAGTAAGTACTTATTAGAGCGCGAAAAATAGTAATAAAGTAAAAGTGGATCAACAAACAAACATTAGCTACGGTTACTTGCAATGCAAAATTTCTTGAAATCTTCGCTTTAGTCTACTTGGAAAATTTTAAATTTCTTACAGAGCAGGTGAAAGAGATAAATATAATAAATATGTCCTATTGTAAACATGTTATTTGTTTATCTGTCCCGTACTATCAGCACTCATCTTTCTTACCAAATTGTGACTATGCATAGTACAAGAAAACACAAACAGTATGAATATTTTTTACAAAAAATATACCGTAAGGGCTAATTACTGTGTTGCATATGTTAGCTTACTACTGATTTCAATTAAAAATATTTTTATGAAAAATGGAAGAGAACATAATATATCCTTATCTCGAGAGTTAATCTTCACCCTGCCGCAGAGAAGTGTGCACTGATTTCAGATTTCGTGCTGGGCTACTGTGAGCCATTACCATTGGTATCTCTCTCCTACTTTTCTTTCATACAGGAGCACTAGTTCGCTAGGAATGGAAGGGAAGAGGAGACCTTCGATGAAGTTTGAAAGATAGAATTGGAGGTAGTGACGGAAGTGAGGATGCAAGGCGGAAGGGAGGGAGGAAATCATCTGGCTGTAAGTTTCATACTTATTTTTGCATGTCATTTCCATGATCACAGATATAAACTCATTTTATCATATTGGAAATTTTTTTTCCTCAAGCATAATAACTGTTTACAGTCATGACGGTGATATCATAGACAGATAAATGGGCCTGGGGAGAATGTTCGTTGGGAGACTCTAGCCCACCACGACAGTTACTGGGATGTGTTGCTCTGAGCAGGCAGTGCAGGACATGTTATTGGTGCATTACTAACGTCTTTGTAAGCGCATACTCTAGCCTCAAGCAGCAGGATTACATCCACTGGCCATTAAAATTGCTACACCAAGAAGAAATGCAGATGATAAACGGGTATTCATTGGGAAAATATATTATACTAGAACTGACATGTGATAACATTTTCACTCAATTTGGGTGCATAGATGCTGAGAAATCAGTACACCGAACAACCACCTCTGGCCGTAATAACGGCCTTGATACGCCTGGGCATTGAGTCAAACAGAGTTTGGATGGCGTGTACAGGTACAGCTGCCCATGCAGCTTGAACAAGATACCACAGTTCATCAAGAGTAGTGACTGGCGTATTGTGACGAGCCAGTTGCTCGGCCATCATTGACCAGACGTTTCCAATTGATGAGAGATCTGGAGAATGTGCTGGCTAGGACAGCAGTCGAACATTTTCTGTATCCAGAAAGGCCCGTACAGGACCTGCAACACGCGGTTGTGCATTATTCTACTGAAATGTAGGGTTTCGCGGGGATCGAATGAAGGGTAGAGCCACGGGTCGTAACACACCTGAAATGTACCGACCGCTGTTCAAAGTGCCGTGAATGCGAACAAGAGGAGACCGAGACTTATAACCAATAGCACCCCATACCATCATGCCGGGTGTTACGCCAGTATGGCGATGACGAATACACGCTTCCAATGTGCGTTCACCGCGATGTCGCCAAACACGGATGCGACCATCATGATGCTGTAAACAGAACGTGGATTCATCCGAAAAAATGACGTTTTGCTATTCGTGCACCCAGGTTCGTCGTTGAGTACACCATATCAGGCGCTCTTGTCTGTGACGCAGCGTCAAGGGTAACCGCAGCCATGGACTCCGAGCTGATAATCGATACTGCTGCAAACGTCGTCGAACTGTTCGTGAAGATGGTTGTTGTCTTGCAAACGTCCCCATCTATTGACTCAGGGATCGAGACGTGGCTCCACGATTCGTTACAGCCATGCGGAGAAGATGCCTGTCATCTCGACTGCTAGTGATACGAGGCCGTTAGGATCCAGCATGGCGTTCCATATTACCATCCTGAACCCACCGGTTCCTTATTCTGCTAACAGTCATTATATTTCCACCAACGCGAGCAGCAATGTCGCGATACGACAAACCGCAATCGCGATAGGCTACAATCCGACCTTTATCAAAGTCGGAAACGTGATGGTACGCTTTTCTTCTCCTTACACGAAACATCACAACAACGTATCACCAGGCAACGCCGGTAAACTGCTGTTTGTATAAGAAATCGGTTGGAAAATTTCCTCATGTCAGCACGTTGTAGGTGTCGCCACCGGGGCCAACCTCGTGCGAATGCTCTTAAAAGCTAATCATTTGCATATCACAGCATCTTCTTCCTGTTGGTTAAATTTCGCGTTTGTAACACGTCATCTTTGTGGCGTACCAATTTTAATGGCCAGTAGTGTGTGGATATATATATATATATACTCGCTTGCAAAATATTCTTATTTTCACTTCTAGTTCCATGTCTCAAAATAAAATGTGTATAAGGCGCCATTTAAAACATATTGCGCAAGTTCAGTCTCTCGTTCACTGTTATAAAAGAATTGGTTATTCGCACATACATAAGATAATTATTGTTATGTAGATTTATTTATTCTGACATCAACATAAAAATGTACTGCTATGTCCCAGAATAATTTTCTGGGTGATATGAAAATTTTTAGTTTCCTCAGCCAGCACCAGAGCCAGAGTGGAAGCCAGGCCAGGCTAGTAAGCAATGTGTAGATTGGAATTAGAACCTAGAAGAATAAC
Source organism: Schistocerca piceifrons (assembly GCF_021461385.2). Lineage (NCBI taxonomy): Eukaryota > Metazoa > Arthropoda > Insecta > Orthoptera > Acrididae > Schistocerca > Schistocerca piceifrons. The sequence continues at coordinate 450,989,703 of NC_060143.1, read as the reverse complement.
CGAGCGAGGTGGCGCTGTGGTTAGACACTGGACTCGCATTCGGGAGGACGACGGTTCAGTCCCGCGTCCGGCCATCCTGATTTAGGTTTTCCGTGATTTCCCTAAATCATTCCAGGCAAATTCCGGGATGGTTCCTCTGAAAGGGCATGGCCGACTTCCTTCCCTAATCCGATGAGACCGATGACCACGCTGTCTGGTCTCCTTCCCCAAACAATCAACCAACCAACCTAGAAGAATAGCCAATACTTCATGCAGAATGAGCACACTTTTGAGCTAAACTGCCATACACCACTCAAGATGGAGAACCATGGTGCCATGTAGCGAAGTGACCTCATGGCAAAGGGACCATAACGTCATTCTGTTGACTATGCACACTGAAGCAAAAACGTCTAAGTTGTACACAAGAAACGGCTTTCAGCATGTGGACGCTGCAGAAATAACTGAACTGAAGAGCGGAGTTGGGACACCACAGCGTCATGTGGATGGTGGGTCCAGAAAACTGGGCACATTTGATCGTTATTGCCACAAGATAGCAGCATAGATATAGACCGGACTTCCACAGCTTAGCTCTCAGTTTCCAGCTAACTGGTCCTTGGCTGGGATCTGTGACATTCCATCTGCGTTCCATCTAGATGACTACAATCTGCAGTGCAACAGCCACTCCAACCTTGGTGACTTTGCAGTTGTGGGCTGTTGCTCACTCACTTCCACCTTCATTGATCAGTATATTTGGGTATCTCGTGCTACCAGGCCCACTGAAGGCCTATCTAATGGTACGTGGCGAGCTGTTAAACTACCCCCTGACCTCCATCTATGAAAACAAACATCGTTGTCACTGGCCATTCTCTCGCTGAGGGACTGTGACCATTTCACAAATAGAGCCACCTCATGCAGAGCTGTTGCGTGACCTTCTGTGTCGTAGTCTACTATGTCAACGAGAGTGTTCTGGTAACTTGCTGACTGCCAAAGCCAGAGTGGGCAACTTTAAGTTGTGGGTAGTAACTAGCTGGCTGTGATGTTGTGGGGCGCTGCATATGCATCTCCCTTGCTGCAGCACCCGAGGCTGTGAGACATGCTGGCATCGGTGCATGCTGCCTGCTGGCAGCCGTGAATCAAGGAATAATAAATTTCTATTCTGATAACTATGTGTCATTAGCGCCTTCATGGCAACGTAGATGCTATACCTCTGGCCCTCTATAGCACATTCTCTGTAATACAGATGTCTAAAGCTGCGACGATAAATAATTAATGATGTATTAATGATAAAACTGAAAGCAATCCATACGTACTTGAGCACTCAATTTGAATAGATGGCAAGTGTACATCACAATGCTTTTTCACCCCAGTTTATTCTCTTTTTTCAGTAAACATCAAAGGTAGAAAAGAAAAGGATGGGTGGGAAATCATGATGGCGAGCCACACAGAGCATTGTGGTAATGGCGAAAGTTGAAATTTTGTGCTGGACCAGCACACGAACCAGGATTTACAGCTTCTCCTGAGCGGTTGCCACAACATCTTCAGCCATTGGGACATAGTACTTGACCGACTAAATTTTCGAACTTAATACATGCTACACTCCTGGAAATGGAAAAAAGAACACATTGACACCGGTGTGTCAGACCCACCATACTTGCTCCGGACACTGCGAGAGGGCTGTACAAGCAATGATCACACGCACAGCACAGCGGACACACCAGGAACCGCGGTGTTGGCCGTCGAATGGCGCTAGCTGCGCAGCATTTGTGCACCGCCGCCGTCAGTGTCAGCCAGTTTGCCGTGGCATACGGAGCTCCATCGCAGTCTTTAACACTGGCAGCAAGCCGCGACAGCGTGGACGTGAACCGTATGTGCAGTTGACGGACTTTGAGCGAGGGCGTATAGTGGGCATGCGCGAGGCCGGGTGGACGTACCGCCGAATTGCTCAACACGTGGGGCGTGAGGTCTCCACAGTACATCGATGTTGTCGCCAGTGGTCGGCGGAAGGTGCACGTGCCCGTCGACCTGGGACCGGACCGCAGCGACGCACGGATGCACGCCAAGACCGTAGGATCCTACGCAGTGCCGTAGGGGACCGCACCGCCACTTCCCAGCAAATTAGGGACACTGTTGCTCCTGGGGTATCGGCGAGGACCATTCGCAACCGTCTCCATGAAGCTGGGCTACGGTCCCGCACACCGTTAGGCCGTCTTCCGCTCACGCCCCAACATCGTGCAGCCCGCCTCCAGTGGTGTCGCCGCAGGCGTGAATGGAGGGACGAATGGAGACGTGTCGTCTTCAGCGATGAGAGTCGCTTCTGCCTTGGTGCCAAAGATGGTCGTATGCGTGTTTGGCGCCGTGCAGGTGAGCGCCACAATCAGAACTGCATACGACCGAGGCACACAGGGCCAACACCCGGCATCATGGTGTGGGGAGCGATCTCCTACGCTGGCCGTACACCACTGGTGATCTTCGAGGGGACACTGAATAGTGCACGGTACATCCAAACCGTCATCGAACCCATCGTTCTACCATTCCTAGACCGGCAAGGGAACTTGCTGTTCCAACAGGACAATGCACGTCCGCATGTATCCCGTGCCACCCAACGTGCTCTAGAAGGTGTAAGTCAACTACCCTGGCCAGCAAGATCTCCGGATCTGTCCCCCATTGAGCATGTTTGGGACTGGATGAAGCGTCGTCTCACGCGGTCTGCACGTCCAGCACGGAGGCTGGTCCAACTGAGGCGCCAGGTGGAAATGGCATGGCAAGCCGTTCCACAGGTCTACATCCAGCATCTCTACGATCGTCTCCATGGGAGAATAGCAGCCTGCATTGCTGCGAAAGGTGGATATACACTGTACTAGTGCCGACATTGTGCATGCTCTGTTGCCTGTGTCTATGTGCCTGTGGATCTGTCAGTGTGATCATGTGATGTATCTGACCCCAGGAATGTGTCAATAAAGTTTCCCCTCCCTGGGACAATGAATTCACGGTGTTCTTATTTCAATTTCCAGGAGTGTACAATGCAACGTTCCTCATCCAATATCCTCTTTACTCACAAATCTTGATTCCCATAGGAATTCGGACAATATTCAGGCATTCACACCTAAACAAGCATCAAGGAGCCATTACCCTCTTTTTTCAGAAATGTATATATGTGAGTGGTGTCCGCTTTATCTGACATGTCGCAGACATTTCTTCCATTGTTGACCATCCATCGACAAATACTTCCAGTCGGATCTCAATGGTTTCTGATCTTTTCACATTCTACTCCTCAAATGGTTCAAATGGCTCTGAGCACTATGGGACTTAACATCTTAGGTCAACAGTCCCTTAGAACTTAGAACTACTTAAACCTAACTAACCTAAGGACATCACACACATCCATGCCCGAGGCAGGATTCGAACCTGCGGCCGTAGCAACCCCGCGGTTCCGGACTGTAGCTCCTAGAACCGCATGGCCACCGCGGGCGGCCATCCTACTCTTCTCGATCTTCATCGTTCTGGCGAAATATTCGGTAATCTGCTTCTCCAGCCTTGTCCGTAACTACGTAAATCTTTTTTCCAGTGCCCTCTTATAGACTGGCACGTCATGTAGGGCAGCCAGGGAAAATATTAGTCTTCCCACTAGTCAATACATGTAGGGTATTAGATAGAGCCACGCACAGCGACCACAACGCAATCGTCATAACCACGGACATCTATATCAATGCACATAACATGGACCATGAACATCAGAATTTACTGATAGGAAGAGCCGATGGCAAAAAGTTCGAGATATTGTTGAGGCGTCGTCATTACACACTGTTCACATTGAACAGGCTCCTCCCAGACGACGACTGCACACTGACCTAAGACAGAGCATAAGGCAACCATACTTCAGTGACAGTGTAACCATGCCATTCGCACAAGAAGAAGTTTGCGACGGCAATCAGCAGGCTTAAAAACTGAAAAGAACCCGGCCCATACAAAATACTCTCAGAAACAGCGAAACAAAAAGTAGCACAAATCACACCATTTCTTACTAATATGTTCAACGAGGAACTACTAACTGGCAGAATTCCAAACCTCTGGAAAACTGCTAATGTAGTAATAATCACGAAATCACAAGACAAAGAGCCAACAGACCCCAAAACGTACCAACCGATCTGTCTCTTAAACACTCTCGGCAAAGTACAGGAAAGGTTCTTGTGTGACCATTAACAATCGCACAGACTCCTCCTCGGTCTAACGCCCCATCAATTCGGCTTCAGGGAGGGTAGATCAATAGAAGACACTGTCAACCAAGCACTGACAGTTACAAATAGCATCAGCGACAAATACGCGGCCGCCATACTAATCGACACAGTCGGGGATTTTGACAACTTGTGGTGGCCATCCCTTTTCACCAGGTTAAGGGAAATGAGGCTATCAGCTTCCGTCTACAATAGCCTCCTTGACTACTACAGAGGCAGAGTGGCCGAGTGGTGGGCTGGTGCACGGAAGGTTGTCAAGAGAATAACAAAGGGATGTTCACAGGGCTCGATCTGCGGACCAATATTCTGGGATATCGCAATCGAGCCCTTGCTGAACACTCTGGACAGTGACGACAGGGTAAGAGGTGTGGTGGCTTACGCAGATGACCTGCTGGTAGTGGTGTCAGCCAACTCGAGAACAGCGCTAGAGACAAAAGGCACGCAAGTGCTTCAAAAAATTAACAGCTAGTGCAAAGAAAATAAATTAAAAATAGCTCCCAACAAAACCGTGTATTTGCTGCTCAGAGGGACACTACAGAGGAATCCAGTTCTAAAATTAGACAATACAAGTATACAGAGGAAGCAAGCTACACGTTATCTCGGACTGCATCTTGACGAAAAACAGACCATCATATAAAAGTGACAGTTGATAAAGTCTCCAAAATTATGCACAAACTAACAAGACTGAACACAACTGCACACCGTCCAGCGCAGCATCGCAAAACGGCATTAACAAGGCGCTGACCGCGAGCCAGTGGAAAGAGCGTACAGCGCCACACCTCTAGGAAGACAGAGTTCAGCGCCCGTTGTTAATCCTGATTTAACCAGCCGCACATTGCTGGTCGGCTCCAGTTCGGTCGCAGTCTTTGAGAGCATCGATATTGAGTAATGTCAAGACGACACTTAGCCTGTGTTCTGCGAGTAGTAAAAGTGACTAAACTACTTGCAAGAAGGAGGCACAGGAAGGCACTTCATAAAAAGAAGTTGTATTTCGTTCTTTATTAGAAATGAAGTGTAAAATTAATCTTCAAGTGTTATGTATAGATCTTTTTGGATTCCTGCCATTAGCCATTGCAAGTTCTCTTCATTGAGTCCATGCTGACTCCCAAAGTAGCCACCACATCATCGTGATGAGGATTCCGGAACCAATGCTGCCTTCGATCTACGCCACTTCTTCACAGCGCGTTACTAATATTTCACCGGTCGGAGGGCCGAGCGGTTCTAGGCGCTACAGTCTGGAACCACACAACCGCTACGGTCGCAGATTCGAATCCTGCCTCGGGCATGCATGTGTGTGATGTCCTTAGGTTAGTTAGGTTTAAGTAGTTCTAAGTTCTAAGGGACTGATGCCCTCAGAAGTTAAGTCCCATAGCGCTCAGAGCCATTTGAACCATTTGAACTAATATTTCTGTCGTTTCTTTCAGAGGTGCATTGCTACTCACTGTGTATTTTAATTAATTACACTCCTGGAAATTGAAATAAGAACACCGTGAATTCATTGTCCCAGGAAGGTGAAACTTTATTGACACATTCCTGGGGTCAGATACATCACATGATCACACTGACAGAACCACAGGCACATAGACACAGGCAACAGAGCATGCACAATGTCGGCACTAGTACAGTGTATATCCACCTTTCGCAGCAATGCAGGCAGCTATTCTCTCATGGAGACGATCGTAGAGATGCTGGATGTAGTCCTGTGGAACGGCTTGCCATGCCATTTCCACCTGGCGCCTCAGTTGGACCAGCGTTCGTGCTGGACGTGCAGACCGCGTGAGACGACGCTTCATCCAGTCCCAAACATGCTCAATGGGGGACAGATCCGGAGATCTTGCTGGCCAGGGTAGTTGACTTACACCTTCTAGAGCACGTTGGGTGGCACGGGATACATGCGGACGTGCATTGTCCTGTTGGAACAGCAAGTTCCCTTGCCGGACTAGGAATGGTAGAACGATGGGTTCGATGACGGTTTGGATGTACCGTGCACTATTCAGTGTCCCCTCGACGATCACCAGTGGTGTACGGGCAGTGTAGGAGATCGCTCCCCACACCATGATGCCGGGTGTTGGCCCTGTGTGCCTCGGTCGTATGCAGTCCTGACTGTGGCGCTCACCTGCACGGCGCCAAACACGCATACGACCATCATTGGCACCAAGGCAGAAGCGACTCTCATCGCTGAAGACGACACGTCTCCATTCGTCCCTCCATTCACGCCTGTCGCGACACCACTGGAGGCGGGCTGCACGATGTTGGGGCGTGAGCGGAAGACGGCCTAACGGTGTGCGGGACCGTAGCCCAGCTTCATGGAGACGGTTGCGAATGGTCCTCGCTGATACCCCAGGAGCAACAGTGTCCATAATTTGCTGGGAAGTGGCGGTGCGGTCCCCTACGGCACTGCGTAGGATCCTACGGTCTTGGCGTGCATCCGTGCGTCGCTGCGGTCCGGTCCCAGGTCGACGGGCACGTGCACCTTCCGCAGACCAATGGCGACAACATCGATGTACTGTGGAGACCTCACGCCCCACATGTTGAGCAATTCGGCGGTACGTCCACCCGGCCTCCCGCATGCCCACTATACGCCCTCGCTCAAAGTCCGTCAGCTGCACATACGGTTCACGTCCACGCTGTCGCGGCATGCTACCAGTGTTAAAGACTGCGATGGAGCTCCGTATGCCACGGCAAACTGGCTGACACTGACGGCGGCGGTGCACAAATGCTGCGCAGCTAGCGCCATTCGACAGCCAACACCGCGGTTCCTGGTGTGTCCGCTGTGCCGTGCGTGTGATCATTGCTTGTACAGCCCTCTCGCAGTGTCCGGAGCAAGTATGGTGGGTCTGACACACCGGTGTCAATGTGTTCTTTTTTCCATTTCCAGGAGTGTATATTACTATGTTGCGGCACTCTTCTCATTAAAATGGCCTCTACCCACCTCTTACATTACCTGCGCCTGCGTCTCCGGCTGCTGCTGGCTTCGAATGCAGCTTATCCAGTTTCAGAACCACCAGAAGTCACAGTTGGGCAGGGCAGTCCAGCAGCTGATTAATGGACAAGCCGCTGCTGCATTGGCTCCGCCACTAGAGCGAGGCACACGCATGGCACTGCTTCCACGCATTCCACCGTTCCGAGCTTTCGATGAACAGCAAGAGGAGTGGAATGAATACTACGCTCAGTTCAATGCTCTTTGTGCTACACATCAAATGCAAGGTATTATGAAATCCTTATTTCTTGTCGGGCAGCTGGCGCAGCAGTTTCCCGACTAGTAGGCTGGAGATGTTGGTTTCTGAAGATTTAATTTCTGTCCTCACTATTACGAGGATGAGGTACAGTTTGTTGCAGTTTGTATAGTGACACAATGATTCTTGAGGTAATTGTTCACAATGTAGGATTCATGTACAAGTGATCAAACATTCTGATCCTACTTTGAAACGTGTGTTGCAAATTATTGAACGTCAGGATTCACGCGACAGTGCAGTGGAAACGTTTGATGTATCTCCCATTTCCAGCATAACGCAGAGTGACAAACAGGTACAGCCTTACTACCAACTGTCGTGTGCAAACGGGCCGTGGCCAGAGTAAACAAGTGTCGACGCATGAAATCATGTCCCCGCAGCTTTTCCACGCAGACACGACATTGCCCTTCGCGGAACGTAACTTGCTTTCCTTGTGGAAATCCAGGCCATGTACAGTCTGTGTGCTTGCAATAGAAAAAGAACACTAGCCACGTTAACTCTCGTAAGTGTGGAGCACCTTCTCACTCAGTGAATGTCGTTTTTTCTAAACCTTATACTCGTACTAGTAATGACCAAATTCAGGACCTGCCTCTATTTTGACCAAGTGCCGTGCAACGACAGTCACACAAACTGTGAAGTTAGTCATTGCTGGACACTATGTGCGAGCTCAGTTAGATGCTGGCGCTTCCGTTACACTGCTTAATCGTGCCAATTATGAGCTGTTGGGCTCACCACAGTTGAAAAAGTCTTGTATGCAGCTTAATGCGCATAACGGCCAGGACATTCCAGCGCTTAGTATGTGCAGTTTGCTTGACACATTCCAGTCTCACAACAAAAGTTAGTTACGTGATCTACCCATCTAATATTCAGTGTTCTTCTACAACACCATATTTCAAAAGCTTCTATTCTTGTCTAAACTGTTTATGACCCATGTTTCACTTCCATACGTGTCTACACTCCATATAAATACTTTCAGAAAGGACTCCCTGACACGTAGATCAGTAGGGTTTCATGCCGTCGGGAAAAATTACGGCTGTAGTTTCCCCTTGCTTTCAGCCGTTCGCAGTACCAGCACAGCAAGGCCGTTTTGACTGATGTTACAAGGTCAGATCAGTCAATCATCCAGACCATTGCC